>NC_040045.1:21426113-21573674 GCF_003713205.1 Coffea eugenioides | reverse complement strand
GGCCCGAGTAGGTGTTGGGTGGACGAAAAGAAGTAAGTGGTGATCTACGGATTGGAAATACCGACCCAGTTGACAGAGTGTCATCAGGGGAAGGTATACGAGTGACATTGGCAAAGCGAGTGGAACTTAGCTCCTGAGAGCTACTATATCCTTGAATTGTTTCTAATAAATTTTCTTTGGTGAATTGTCAATTATTGAAATATATTATTGTTTAGCTCGTAATTGAGATTGTTATTTGAACTACGTGCTTGCATGTGTGTTCTTGGCCTCACAAGCGTTTTGCTCACCTTATAGATTTGTTTTCCTTAACAGGATTGAATCTCGGGGAAGTGTGGAGAAACCCTCCTGATGTACTTTTGTTTTAGGGTTTCTATTATATTTTGGCTATGCCCTTGGTTTTGGATTGTACTTTTGGAATTGAAATGTAACTTTTGGGGCGTAATGTATATTTGGGATTCATGATGTATTTTGAATACCCGACGTGCGGGTTGGATAATGGATGACTATTGATAAGCTTGAACGCTTCCGCATTTACTGTACTTAAGTTACTTACTTTTGTTGTGTAGTTTGATAATAAGCTTGAATGATTTGGCTTGAGTCCTGGCGAGAGCTAGGCAGGCGTCCCGCGGATACCCTTTGGTTCGCCTTAGGGAGAAGTGGGGCGTCACAGTTGGTATCAGAGCGCTAGGTTAGCGCTAGGTTAGAGATCTATATGGGAGACATATTAGATACTCTACCCTTAAGATCTGAAACTGGATAATTAAGTTATACCTTAAGAGGTATTTGGGGTATACTAGTGATTGGGTTAGGCATGCATAAACGACATCCGAACTAGATAGTGATTTAAATTTCTAACCCGAAAAGTGCTATTATTTTGCAGGGATGGAAAACGGAAATGGAGTTCCGGCAGCTGACGGGAATGGCCATGCGAATGGCCATATAGTGCCTCCTAGGCCTATCTACTACCAGGCTCTAACTGGGGGAGCTTGAGTACGCTATTCCCCATCTAACAGATATCCCCGATGTGCGTGTAGGGTTACCTTTGCTTACCCAAACCACGTTGTACTGGCTTTGGACGACGAGCGTCGTCAGTTGGTGAATGCCAACTTGGACTTACAGGCTGAGGTGGACGAGTTTCGACAGATGGTTGGCGCTCAGGGCGAGAGGGTCGCCGAGCTCGAGGAGGTGATTGAGGGCGAGGTGGCCACATCTGCTGTGGTTAATGAGGAGCTCCGGAGCACTAGGGCTCAACTTACTAGGTTGAGAGAGGAGGTCCGTAGTCGGGCTTCCGATATCGTAGCTGATGCCACTAGGTTAGTGGATGAGGCGATGGGTGTAGCTCAGAACTCTGAGGAGGAGGATCCGGAGGAGGATCCTGAGGAGGAGGTTCCTCCTGATAGTCCTACTGTGGACTAGATCTAGGCAGTTTGACCACTCTTTTGACTCTTTGGACCAGTATAGCTAGAATTAGCTGGGGTGATGCTAAGTGCTGAGACCATTGTATTTTGCATGACAGTGTGGCTTATTTTTGAAGCACTTGCTCTTACTTTAGTCTTCTGTGACTAAAAGTACTTCTGTGGCACCTGTGTGCTATATTTTTGTGACTACCACATGACTTGCTAATTGTATGAATTTGATATGCTAATGAATGTAAATTATTGTTAATTCCAATGTTTTCTTGATTGGTTCCTACTCTCTACTTTGCATCGCATAATTTATTTATTTCTTGCACTAGAGCACGCCTAGGTTATGGAAGGGCTAAGAAGGGGTCGAGACCGTGGTCGAGGCAGTGGGCGAGGGACTAGACCGGCCCAACCTTAGGGGAATGACCAGGGATCAGCAATTGGACTGACCCAGGGTCAGAAAAATATTGAGGGTAATCAAGTGGCTACTGCCATTAACAGGATGACTGATATCTTAGAGCGCTTAGCTGATAGACAAGGACCTGGACCGTTCAACCAACCTGGGGGACCAGAAAGAGGAGAGGATAGAGCCTTAGAGAGATTCTTAAAATTTAACCCGCCTAAGTTCCTTGGCGAACCTGATCCTGAGGTAGCGGAAAATTGGTTAGAAAGGATGACCAACATATTCGCTGCTTTAGATTACACTGAGGATAGGCGAGTGAACTTCGCTGCTTTCCAATTTGAGGGAGTAGCCCGTGCTTGGTGGAATCTAATAAAAGGAAAATGGGAGAGGACTCAAACCCCTTGGACTTGGGAGAATTTCACAAGGGAATTTAATGAAAAGTTTCTTCCGCCCTTAATCCAAGAGAAGAGGGAGGATGAATTTATTAAGTTGAAACAAGGAACCCTTACCGTAGCAGAATACGAGGGGAAATTCACTAAACTTTCCAAGTATGCCTCTGAGCTAGTGGTCAATGAACGAAAGAGGATTAGACAGTTTGTTCAGGGACTTAATGTGGAAATCCATGAGGGCTTAGCGGCGGCCCAAATCTCTACGTTTACGGAGGCTTTAGAGAAAGCACAGAGGGTTGAGAGTGCAAGATCTCAAGTGAGAGACTTTCACAACAGAAAATAGAACTTTTCTAGCCGAACTTCTGAATAGGCTAGTAAGAATGTACAACCTTCCAAAACGGGAAGAGGAAATGGAGGTGCAAGGATTACTGGAGCTTCTAGGGGAGCTCTAACTAGAGGGGGCCGTAGTGGGACAACTCAAGTTAGGGAAGCACCTTCTACTGGATCGGCTGTGACTCCTCAAGTCACTTGTGGGTATTGTGGTAAATTCAACCACTCTGAGAACGATTGCTGGAGGAAGTTGGGTAAATATTTGTTTTTGGGGGGGGGTGGTTTTTTAGGCTGGGGCCCGCGGGGCCCCGGCCCCCGGGGCCCTCTCTCTTCTCTTGCTTGAGCATCAAGTCGCCAATTGTCCAAAATCACCAAAGACAGGAGGAAATGCTCAAAGGCCAGAAAAGTCAACTTCTAAGCAGACTAGTGCCGGAGGAAGCCGACCGAAAGTACCGGCTAGGGTTTATGCACTGGACCATCAACAGGTTCCTGAGGCAACTGAGGTGGTGGAAGGTACAATTCCAATCTTTCATCGACTAGCTAGGGTTTTAATTGATCTGGGTGCAACTCATTCCTTTGTAAACCTTAACTTCATGAATGGAATAGACTTGAAGCCAATTAAGTTACCCTATGACTTGGAGGTTAAAACACCCACTGGAGACAAAAGCTTAATTGCTAATCTGGAGTATAGGAATTGTGAAATCTATGTAGGGGAACGAAAATTATGGGCCGATTTGATAGGTTTGACGATTAAGGGATACGATGTAATCTTGGGGATGGATTGGTTAGCCCATTATAATGCTCAGTTAAACAGTAGGACGAAGATTGTAGAGTTGCGTATTCCAGGAGAAGCAACCCTGAAACTGGATGTAAGGGGTAAATTAGCTTCGTCTGCACTTATTTCAGGAATTCGGGCTAGAAAATTATTAAGTAAAGGAGCTCAGGTGTATTTGGCTTTTCTTATTAACACCCCTAGTGATAAGGTGAATTTGGAGGACATGCCTGTAGTGAAGGAATTTTCGGATGTTTTTTCCGAAGAGTTAGAGTCTTTACCTCCAGAACGGGAAATAGCTTTTAAGATTGATGTGACTTCGGAAGTGACACCTATTTCTAGGATGCCATACCGAATGGCCCCAGCCGAATTGAAGGAGTTGAAATTGCAACTACAAGACTTGCTGGAACGGGGTTTTATACGGGAAAGTGATTCGCCGTGGGGAGCCCCTGTTTTGTTTGTTAAGAAGAAGGATGGGAGTCTGAGACTGTGTATAGACTACCGAGGCTTGAATGATATTACAATTAAGAATAAATACCCTCTGCCCCACATTCATGAATTATTTGACCAATTGCAAGGGGCTGTAGTATTCTCGAAGTTGGATTTGAGACAGGGTTATTATCAGTTAAGGATTTTGGAGAAGGACATACCCAAGACTGCTTTTAACTCGAGATATGGGCATTTTGAATTTGCCGTGATGCCGTTTGGGTTAACGAATGCACCTGCTGCTTTCATGGATTTAATGCATAGGATGTTTAAGCCTTATCTGGATCAATTTGTAGTAGTATTCATTGACGACATATTGGTGTATTCTAAGAATGCGGAGGATCATGAGAAGCATTTGAGGATTGTTTTGCAAACTTTAAGGGAACATCAACTATATGCTAAATTTAGCAAGTGTGAGTTCTGGTTAAAAGAAGTGACTTTCTTGGGACACATAATTTCTAAGGATGGGATTAAAGTGGATCCAGCTAAAGTGGAGGCTGTTTCGAAATGAAAACGACCGGAAAACCCTACCGAGGTTTGAAGTTTTATTGGATTAGCAGGGTACTACCGGAGATTTATCAAAGATTTCTCTAGAATTGCTGGACCCATGACTGAATTGACCAAGAAGAATGGGAAGTTTCTATGGAGTCTTAAGTGTGAAGAAAGTTTTCAGGAGTTGAAAAGACGGTTGAAAAGAGCGCCTGTGTTAGCTTTGCCAAACGGAAAGGATAGTTTTGTGGTTTACACAGATGCTTCTAAGGAAGGTCTGGGGTGTGTTTTAATGCAAAATGACAAGGTGATAGCATATGCCTCTAGGAAATTGAAACCGCTTGAAGGGAATTACCCAACTCATGATTTGGAGTTAGCGGCTGTGGTCTTTGCTTTGAAGAAATGGAGGCATTATCTGTACGGAGTGACATTTGAGGTTTTTACAGACCACAAAAGCCTTAAGTACTTATTTTCTCAAAAGGAACTGAATTTGAGGCAACGTAGATGGATGAAATTTTTGGAAGACTATGACTGCACGATTAAGTACCATCTAGGGAAAGCTAATGTAGTGGCTGACGCTTTAAGTCGTCAAGTACAGATGGCTGGATTGATGATTAAGGAATTCCAATTGTTGGAAGAAGTTAGTTATTGGAATCCTCGATTGGAACCGGGGAAAGTAATTTTGGGGAATATTGTATTGAATTCCACTTTGATGGAACGTATCAAGGAATCTCAAGGAAAGGACACTGAAGTACAGAAATGGTCGGAAAAGGTTAAAAAGGGGGATAAATCGGATTTTAACTTGGGACCGAATGGTGTATTGAGATTTTGGAATCGGGTAGTTGTGCCAAAGGATGAAAGGCTTAAAAAGGAAATTTTAGAAGAGGCACACCGATCAAAGTTTATGGTACATCCAGGAGGGAATAAAATGTACCAGGACTTGAAGAGTCTTTATTGGTGGGAGAACATGAAGAAGGAGATTGCTAAATTTGTCCAAACATGCTTAATTTGTCAACAGGTCAAAGCCGAACACCAGAAACCATCGGGACTTTTGCAACCTCTAGAGATACCTGAGTGAAAATGGGAGAATATCACCATGGATTTTGTATCGGGATTACCAAGGATACAGAGAGGCCATGATGTGATTTGGGTAATAGTGGATAGATTGACCAAATCGGCTCATTTTCTGCCGATTAATATGAAATACCCATTAGAGAAGTTGGCAAGGTTGTATTTGGATGAGATCATTAGGTTGCATGGAATACCTGTCAGTATCGTGTCGGATAGAGATTCAAGATTTGTTTCGAGGTTCTGGCAAAAGATGCAAGAAGTGTTAGGGACTAAATTGAACTTTAGTACCACTTATCATCCCCAGACTGATGGACAGTCGGAGAGGACAATTCAAACTCTTGAGGACATGTTACGGACTTGTGTTCTGGACTTTGGAGAGAATTGGGGTAAGTTTTTGACTTTAGTGGAATTTGCCTACAACAATAGTTTCCACTCTTCTATTCAGATGGCCCCATATGAGGCACTTTATGGTCGGAAATGTAGGTCTCCAATTTGTTGGGACGAAATAGGTGAACGAAAAATCTTAGACCCGACCACAGTATCTTGGATTGAAGAAGCTAGTGAGAAAGTAAGGTTGGTACGTCAAAAAATTCAGACCGCCTAGAGCCGCCAAAAGAGTATGCCGATAATCGAAGAAAAGATTTGGAGTTTACTATTGGAGATTTGGTATTTCTCAAGATTACACCTTTGAAAGCAAGTTTGATGTCTGGAAAAGGAAAGAAGTTACAGCCAAGGTTTGTAGGGCCTTGCAAGATTATCCAACGTGTGGGGAGTGTAGAGCCTATAAAGCTTGGAATTACCGCCGAGTTATCTCGATACACATAATTTGTTTCATGTATCTATACTTAAGAAGTATCATCCGGCACCCTTCTTACTGCTTGACAACCGGAAATGTTGAGATTATGAGACTTTGACGCTATGAGGAAAAATCGATTAAGCTTCTGGATAGGAAGGTGAGGAATTTGTGCGACCCCCACTTTCCCCGCAGGGAACGCAGAGGGTTGGCGGGCCCGTCTGCCTAACTCTCGCCAAGACTCCGCTAAGAAATACTAGCCGCAAATCCCTCGGAAGTATAGCCTAAACTATTACAGTATTGATCCTCCAAAATAGACCAATAACCAAGACCACATTACTTCAGAGATAAACCTAATTTTAAGATACGACTCGTCGATTCTTAAATACCTTATCGCGTTACAAACTACGGAAATAAAGACAAACAATTCCATTTAACAAATTCATAAAGCCAAATAACACAACCAGGGTTTGCACTTTTTCCAGCTTCAAAGTGAACCCAAAACAAAACTACACTGTTTTAATTCGAATACATTCATAAGACAAGTAAAGTAGAATTTTCAGATCTTTCTCACATGCCAGAACCTGTCAAAAAAAATAATAAACGTGGGGTGAGCTAAAAACTCAGTGGTGCCTCAAAACATGCAAACCACATAAAACAAATAGCGAGTAGTAACTTCAATTAAAGTAACAATTAGGGAAGCCGTTTAAACAAGCACAAGATAGGATACAGGGGCTCTAGGAGCCATTTCTTCTCCACGAGCTTGATCAAAATTTTCCGTAGTCGACCCTCCGTCAAAATTTACTACTAAGGTCCATGTAGATCTTTTTATTTTTCTTAACGCCGGCCACCAATCATACCCCTTTACCGGGCCCGAACGCCAAACACGAGAGTGGTAATACTCGAGTATACCTTTGGGACTGGTCGAGAAATTCATCCAACGACGTTACGTCCAACAAGAGATTAGGGACTAGTCGAGGAATTCATCCAACGACGTTACGTCCAACAAGAGATTACCAGGTCAGGGTAAGAGTCCTTTCCACCCTTAAGGTGTAGTACACTCCCCTGCCTAGTGATTAACAAGTGCAAGCATGTATTCATGAAAACATTTCAAGCAAGTCACCACTCGAACGGCTAGTATGATAAAATACACACTGCTCACTTCGATGGATCAGAAACCATTTTTTTCCAAATATCACATATCAAGTCAAGAAAGCGCTTTAATCAAGTAAGCATAGAACAAGCAGGGACACTCACCAAGAGTGAAGTCACAAGTTAAGCTGGGAATCAAAATCCGAGTCCTCGCTAAATCCTAGAAAATCAAGTTTTAAGAACTATAAGTTTTCTATTCAAGTTCTAGGTTTATAAATATAAAAGATTCTCTAGTATATAAATAGTTTATTTTCTCGAAATAATTCGACAATCCACTTAAGATTAAAACTAGTAAAAGTAGCAAAATATTTCGTATAGTTTCCTTATATTACTTTTCTTTCTAAAGATGTAACTAGAGCTACTTTACTTGAATAAGTTTGCTTGCCGAACTAGTTTTCCTCTAGAATTGCTAGCCAGGACAATTTTTAAAGAAAGAAAAGGAAATAGAATAAAACCTAGGGTTTTAAAACTAGTGAAATCATTTTCTAAAAATGGTAACGTTATCGTATAATACTAAATTTTATTGTTCCATACTGGTGTAAAATATATTTAAATAGCTTGATTAAAAATTGTTCAAGTTCACCGGGCCAAAATGAACTTCACGATTCCGATTCACAAGCACATTATATCTCAGATTTGCTAATATAGTAAAATCACATTTCAACCAGCAATTTCACTAGGGTTTCGTCAAACATTAGCCCTGGGTTTCAACAGATTCATATCTGATTAAAATTAAACAAATGACCAAGGTTTCGTCAATCATTAGCTCTTGGTATCCAACAGGCTCATATCAGATCACAGTTAAACAAATAAATTCAAGGCCTCCAGGCAATTCCATCGACTAAACCGCAAGGGTTTTATCCACCAAGTGAAACTAATAACATGTAATTCCAGCAGTTAATTCCATCAAAATTTAACGCTTGTGCAATTCACTCAAATAGCCAAGAATCTCCATCTCAACATTTTAGCCATAACCATTACATTGTCACCCCAACTTTCACATGCATGACCCTCTTAAAATGTTCTAGAGTGAAATCAACAAGTATAGGATATTTTACAGCGAATCAAACTTTAATGTAACAATCTGGAACCCAAAATTTGCAAAAGAAATCTGGAAAAAAATTCTTTCTTCTTCCCTCGGCTAAGCTGAGAAACTCCAGCACTTTGCTTCAACATTTTTGGTCAATTCAACCAACCAATCAAGTGTTTCACATCTATATATCTTATAAAACTTTAAAACAACCTATTTCATGCATTTCCAAGCATTATTTTCCAGAGAAAAATTCCCAAAAACAACTGTAAATTCCAGTTTCACTCCCTCGGCAAATCACGTAAATTTTCCAGCACTTAGTTGGTCTTAAATCCGAATTTACCTCGGTTGAATCATTGTGTTAAGTACCCAAAACTAACATGCAAGGCTACTTAATGAAATTACTATCATTTCTAGTTCAGATCAAGTTCGGGCAGCAACTATAAACATCCACAAATCCAGAAATTCATTCGGCTATTCTCGGATGATCTTGCATGCAGCAGATTTTCTTGTTCATTTTTTTTTCTTGCTTAACCGAGCTAATGAGCTGCATGCAAAGCTTAATCATCTTGTCTTAAATTAGTTAATCACATTTATAAGCTCAGATTGCCTCAGGAAAACAAAATTAAAGCTGCATTTCCAATGCAGCGAGGTTGAGTGTTTGAGAGGAGAAAAGAAATGTGATCCGGCAGAAATGGAATTGTGATTTTAAAAGGTTGGCCAATGGATCCTTAGTGGTTGCATGGTAATTTCCGAGGTGGTGGAGGCTATTTTAATCTTTTCACGTTTCCTCCGAATTTCCACTTAAGTCCTTATTCTTAATCTAATTCCAAAATTTATCCCAAATGCAGTTTGAAAGCCTAATGATATACTATTCTTGCAAAAGTTTACTTATCAAAATTTTTACGTCCTAAGTATACTTAGTATACTTGTATCGCTTGTATATAAAATTTATCGACTTCATACTAGTACTAAGGTTCCTATTAGCACTTAACCTTATTAGCAATTAAAACTAACTATCGGAATTCAAAGAATTTATTATAAGGCAATAAAATTAATCTAACTAAAGAAATATTAATTTAGCATAACAAAACCAAGTAATTTAATATTTTAGCACAATTATATTATCTTTCGCATAAAAATTGTTTTTACGCCTTTATTTAAAACAAGTGAAAGTAATGCTAGAATTTATTAAAGAATTAAAAATTGCAAATGAAATATGCATTGATATTTATATATATTTCGAGGTTCTCACAGGCGCGACAGCTCGAGAAATTGGTAAGTTTCTTGAAATTGGCTCTAAACATGCTTGTGGGTTTTTCTTTGATGTGAAAATGCACTGATCAGAATAAGCTGCTGTCTTGATGAACATAGAAGTTAGCTTGCATTTCCTTAGCTTTTAGTGCTTCCCAAACTAGTTCATCATTGTTTGAAGAATGCCGTGTCTGTACATCATTGTTGAGTTTGTGACGCCCCCACTTCTCCCTAAGGCGAACCAATGGGTATCCGCGGGACGCCTGCCCAGCTCTCGTCAGGACTCGGTACAATCCACAATTTAAAACTCGGAATACTTCAAATAACTTCAATACATAATTAAAGTACTCCAAAATATTTCACATTTACAATTATTCAGCTTTCAAGCTTAAGTACAATCCAACGGAAAATGTACTATAACCATCCGCTATAATACAACTTAAAATTTCAAAAGAAAGCTATCTAGTACTATTCACGAGCACTCTTGGTCTCGAACCCTGTTAAAGAGAACAAAAAAAACGTTAGATGAGCTACATAGCCCAGTGAGGTGCCAAGGACACGTCGATCAGTTACTAATTAAATTCAGTTAAATGAGCATACCACATGTATGGTTCGGGGTTGCACGTTGGCTCATGAACATGAGACAATTATCATTATACGAGTACTTTGACCATATCACAGGTACATTAACATGAGACAATTATCATGGTACGAGTAATTTGAGCATGTCACAGGTATGAGTCAAGATTTGCACGTTGGCACATTTGCATGAAATAGTTATCTCTATGCAAAATAAACACACATTGAAGGATACGGTGTTCCAGTGGAACCATGTCGGTCATCTGCACCTTATAACTTCCGGATCCCCTCGATTTGTCTGGCCATCACCTTATCCCTCCAGTGGTAGTACTCGAGTATACCGAAACGGTGGCCCAGGGTTCAACCTACCCGACCGAGCCCAGTCCTGGCTCGAGTAGGTTAGTAACCAAGGGCAGGGCCCAGTTCAGTTTAGAGCTTACAACATGCACAAGTAATCAAGTAAACCGATGAACGGTAAAAATTTATCATTTTAGTAGGTCGAATGAGATAAAGTACACACTCGCCTTAAAATGGTGGACAATTTCATATCAACATATAATTTACGGTAATCAAGTAATCAAGTAGTCAAGTAATCACGTAAGTAGGTAATCAAGTAAACGGTAAGTAATTACGGTTAACGGTTAACGGTAAGTAGTCACGGTTAATTGATAGACATATTAAATAAATATGCCCTTCAAGAATTTCATGTCGAGTAATTCAAGTAGTCACGTAAATATGCTCTTCAAGCATTCCATATCGAGTAGTTCAAGTAGTCACGTAAATATGCTCTTCAAGCATTTCATATCGAGTAGTTCAAGTAGTCATGTAAATATGCTCTTCAAACATTTCATATCTAGTAATTCAAGTATACCTTACTTAGATATGCATGAGTGTGGTAAATACTTAACATGTAGCACTTAACACTTAATGACTATGGGATAAGCATGTCCATAGACTTATTCAAATTACGTACTCCTATATGGAACACTCACCTATTCAAAACAAGTGAGTAAGTACTCAAATAAGTGTTTAGGCGTCCACTTCGAGTTCCTCTTGAAGGTCTCCTTGAGCGCCTGAGCAAATAACCATCAATTATTATACACTATCACTTAGAACCCCTACTTATCAAAGAAGGTTGTACTAGTGTACAATCTAAGGAGAATTCATGAATTGAGCCTTAATTATTTATAATCGAGGCTCGGAAGTGGGTTTCAAAAACACAAGAGAAATCTGATTTTCGCCTTTGAAATCAAGGGTAAAACGGTCTAGCAATATCGGAGGAAAATGGAGGGTTCGAAACCCTCAATTTCCTTTAAGTTTGAAAATTTCAGATTCGGCAAGCAAACTTTGAAAAATCAGATCTCACTCTCTATGTGTCCAAAATTGGAAAACTTGGTACCGTTGGAAACTACTTCCAAAACACTAAAAGTTCTTAGAAGACACTTTTCCATGATTCCAAATGGAAGACATTCAAAATTTGGCTCAAAGTTACTGTTTTGTAATCTTAAGACAGTTTTGGGGTTGGTTTTTGGTCAACTTTGGAAATTCGATAAAATTCACAGAATTTGAACTAGTCTCTCAAATTTGAAACTCAATTAGAGTTGCAATCAAAGTTTAAAACAAAACAAGTAGAACAAGAATTGAAATTTTGAGCGCCAAGATATAGCAGCTCAAATGTGGCAAAAAATTCCTCATTGATCAAGAATTTCCAGATTTGAAACATGAACTTTGGGACTTCAGTTGGACATTGAAATAGACTCGGAATGGCACAAAACTTGGTAGTATTATTCTACCATATAAGGGCTATTCCTCTGTCAAATTTTATAGAAAAATTCACTCGGAAAGTTGGTTAACAAAACCATAAAAGTTCCAAGAATTTCCAAGGCAAATCTGCCTTGTACTTCAATTTTTCTTTCCTCAAACCTTTGGCCAATAAAAATGCCTAAAACATGTATCATTTGTGATAACCAGGTCTAATAAGAATCCAAGATACATTTGGTAGGTGATTAACACCAAAAATTTCAGAACAACAAGTCCCAACCAAGGTTTAGGCCTTTACTAGCCAAAAAGAGGGTTTTTACTCACTGCATCAGTTTCGAAATATGGCCACAACTCACTCAATTCAACTTGTAATTGAGCGTGGTTGGTGGCGTTGAAAACTAGATTCATAAAGCTACAATTTCTATGCAGAAATCATTTTCAAAATCTGTCCACAACTAGCTCATATTTGAGCATCAATTGCTGCTCAAAACAGAGCTTCCAGTGAACTAGCGAAACAGGGCAGCCAAGTTCAAATGGTTGGTAAGGTTCACTCGGGTGGAATCAAGATATGAATTTTATACTGTTGGAAATCTGGGAATGTCTAGTTTCCAGGGCCGCAAACGGCACTCGATTTCAATATCGAAGTAAAATGTTATGGCCAAAAAAAAAACACTGCCTGGGTAATCCGGGAACAATTTCCAGTTTGGAAGCCTTTTCGAAAATTCAACTTTTGGCCAACCAAATCAAGTAATTTTTGGTGGAAACTTTCTACACAACCTATACAACATATATACATTATAAACAAGTCAATTGAACCACTGAAAAGTGCTCAAAAGCACACGAAAATGACAGGGGCAGTTTCGGAATATTTTTGCTCATCACCTCCTTTGAGTTTCCTTTCACCAATACAACTTATTTCCACTAATTTAAGCACTAAACCAACATTAATAACATCAAAACTCATGAAATCAGTCCTCAAGTCATTGTGGGAGTTCATAGAGCCCACACACCAAAATCCAACAATCTAAAGGTACCCACATGAAATTATGAACTTATAAGTGCTAGATAACTTCCATAAACAAAGGTTTAAGAGGTTGATCGTTGTTTACCTCCTTGGATGATTTGAGCAGAAAATTTCGGTCACTCTAAGCCCAAGAAAAACCGTGAAATGAAGCTCTCCTCCAAGCTCAAGTGAATCTTCAAGTTGTTTGCTAGTTGTAGTTAAATTTTGGAGTGATTTGGGTGAGAAATGAGGGAGTTGTTGAAGAAGAATTTTGGTTGTCTTCTTCCTTGGAGTGATGCACGGCTGGTAGAGAAGAAAGGAAAGGTTGTTGCAGCTGCAAAAGCTTCTTGAGGAAGCTTAAGATTGTGTGGCTAAGAATACTCTAAAAGTCAACCAAGACTAGTGCGCGTACGCACGCGTTTTGCGCTCGTTTCCCCTCGGGTTTGTTTCACTTGTGCACTAAATCTCTAATGCACTTCCTTAAACCTTATAATTATTCACTCTTAATAGTCTAGAAATAAAAGTCTTAAGTCCCTCAATTAAACCGCGCGTGTGAAAACGCGTATTTCCGATTTGTGCGCGATAAAGTGGAATTTCCACGAAATTCTTATAACGATTGTAATACTAACTAATACTTGAGTACTTAAACCTAAAAATACCTATTTTAAGACTAATGCATAAGTCTCCAATTTTCCAAGCTTATTGTATCTTCAAATCGATCACTGTCTCCAAACGCGCATTCACTATTCTCACTAAACGAGATTCCAAAATTAATTCCATAACAAGTCATTTTAAAAATACATGTAAGTTATAGTTCCATGTAATTGGGTCTAAAAAGGTTACAAAATAATATTCGGGGTAAACGGGCATTTAAATATTTAACTAAGCTCGTAACAGGAGTTTAAAATAAATAAATTTTACGAGTCCTCACGACTTTTCTTAATCTACTATTGATCATTCTTATTTTTCCAAAATTAATACACTCTCAATTCAAATATAGTTTCGAAAAACGTGTACTCGTTGTTCCAAACTAAACGAGTTTTCGAAAAGTAACTTTTCTAACAAAACGCTTTAAAAACATAAAAGAGGCATTTTTTCATATAAATGGATTTTAAATAGTCGAACTAAATAATTAATTAAGCCTGTAAAATAAAATAAAATAGGGAAATTTTCGGGTCCTCACAGAGTTGATAGAATTTCTGTGTAAAAAGAGAAGTCTATCCATGCATTATCGGTGTAAACCAAGAGACCAAAGAAAAGAGTAAACAAAAGAAAACTCAAAACAAATATATGCCAACGAGTCAACCAATTTGCCATTGATACTCACTCTTTCTCTGGCACTAAGTTTGTCTATTAAAGTACTCAACTCCTTCTCTTTTTCCTCTAGTTGCCTCCTTAAATACTCAGCTTTCTGTCGCCAAATAACCTGAGGTTAATATTCATGTTCTGTTTGAATAAACCACATCACAGTATGGAATTTCTATTCTGCAGATATATGTTAAATACGTAACTAAAAAATTGCATATCTTTATCAATATTGTAAATAAACACATCAAAAAAAATTCACCTCCTTCTTCACAGCTAAGCTTTCCACCCTAACTTCTCTTGGACTTCAAACGGGCTAGCCTGTGCTCCATATATCAAAGCCTTAGCATCGGCCAACTTAGTCTTAGAAGTAAGCTTGACCTGTTCACACTTTACACGTGTTTCAAAGTTTGATTCACGCAGCTTAGGATTTAATATTGCAGAATTAGTGACTATTCATGTTGCTGGGTAATTTATAGCAAATTGGCTGAATGGTATTTTGTCATGCTGCCAAAAAATTCATGCTTTAATGAACCTGTGACATGTCCATGAAGGATAAACTAGAAGACTAGTTCCATTGTTTTGACATGAAAATCGCAGATTAACCATAACTCTATGAAAGAAATAGATGTACATTACTTGATTGCAGGCTTTTAACTTTTCTGTCAGTGGAAATTGAGTTGACATCCGAAACTGAGTTGATGACTACTCTTCTTTGACTTATGAAAAATTCTTTGGGGGTCTTGTATATTTCTTAATTACGACTTTAGGGAGGCATATCATATTTCCTTAGAAACTATGTATATCCTTCGTTATTCCTAGCATTGTATTTCGGCATAGAGTTATTAGATTATGGGATTCATAAGCTGAATTTTTTTTAAGGCATGTCTATTAGTCCTCCCGAGGTTTATTCAACACCACATGTGTCTAGAACCTATTCATCCACACCAGTCATGATTGACAGTCCAATATTTGTAAGCTGTGACACCTGTGATCCCACACAAGAGGATGGTGAGACACAACAAGGGGGAATGGAAGACACCAATAGAAAGCAAAGAGATGCAGCTGAAGATGATAGTAAATTTCGAGTACCTAAAAGGAATAAAGCATCTGAGGCATGGGAAGATTTCGACGATTAGGAAGAAAATGGCATATATTATGCCATTTGTAAACATTGTAGCAAGAAACTAAATCGGGGAAAAACTAAACAAACCAGCAGCATGTGGAGGCATCGAGAAAACTGTTACGTTAGAAAAGTTAAGCTTAGAAAGGCTGAGCAGCAAACAAAGATAAACTTTCAGCAGGTGGATGAGCGTTTTCCAACTGTACCACCATTGCACACGGGCAAATTCGATATGGAAGCAATGAGAGAGGCTTCTGCACATTGGATTTTGATGCACGAGCATCCTTTCACAATTTTGGAGGAAGAGGGTTTCAACATAATGATGAAACTTGGGTGGTCGGAGTGGCAGAAGATCTCACGCATGACAGCTAAAAAAGATTGTACACAGGTGTATGAGATAGAGAAAAAGAAGTTGAAGAATTTGCTAAGGCATGTACAGAAGTGAGCTTGACCACCGATATGTGGAAATCAAAGAATCAAAAAATTGAATACATGGTGGTGACTGGGCATTGGATTGATGGAAATTGGAAGCTTCAGAAGAGGGTGTTAAATTTTGTTCATATTCGACCATCACGTCGAGGAGTTGAGATTTCAGATGCAATTTTCAAGTGTGCAAAGGAATGGGGAATTGAGGGAAAAATTCACACTATTTCCATAGACAATGCCTCAAACAATGATGTGGTCGTGAGATTGTTGAAAGATGATTTCGGTAGATGCAAGAAGCTATTGGGTGGAGGAAAATTATTTCATGTTCGTTGTTGCGCCCATGTCTTGAACCTTATGTGTGATACCCCGACTTCTTTAAACCCTAAATTCTAATCAAAAGAAAAAAAAATCTTAGTTTACTTGTGACTAACCGATTTTCTTAAATCTCCTATATTTTAATCGAAACCCTAATTGTAACCAATGGAATTGTAAAATTCCTCACATTTTGCTTAAAATTCCTTTTATGTGGCATTTATTCCTTTCTAATAGCTTTACTACTCATTTACATCCCCAATGTTTAGAATAAAGAATAGAATTAAGAGTTCTCCCTTTTGCATTCATCGTTAGGGTAAACTAAGATTTTTACGGCTAACCGTAGTGTGACTATCCGGTACCGAGGGTGGATCAAATTTGGTGATTAAGAGTGAGTTTTAAATGATATTAAGTGTGTGATTAGAAGTGATAATAATAAGTTAGTGAATTATAAGTTAAAACCCTAGTATACGCGATTTAGGGAAAAACGGCTCAAACCGACAGGTGTCACTCACTACCGATTGAACACACCACTTAAACACTACTTTATTATCTTAATCTCCTTTCTTTTATTTCAGCAAAAATCACCCCAAAATATCCCTCATGGCAGCCAAAATTATTGACTCAAAAAGGAGAGAAAAGAAAAAAAATTTGGATTAACCAAAGTGTGACACTTGTTGGTTACTTAGAGACCTTTGACCAAGCCAATTTTCTTTGCTTCTTATCTTCACTTTGGCTCCATGTCTTCACCATTTTTCCTTGGTTTGGCCGAGAGCAAGAGAGGGAGAAAGAGTGAAGAAAGCTTTCCATTTCAACCTTGAATCAAGCCTTGTGAGTGAAAACAAGAACAACTAAACCGATTAACTTGTAAATTGGAAGCTTGGGAAGCTTAGAGAACTAAAAATTTCAAGGGGAAGTAAAGGGGAACACTAGCAAGCTCTGGTTTTAAGGTAAAATGGCTGACCACTCTTTTCTTTTTTTCCTTAATCATGTTGGAGTTGTTTAGTAACTTGTATTTGTGATTGTGATGCTTAAATCAAGGGAATTTGGATGATTGGGGTGATGCATTTGAGTTAGGGTTTGAATGATTCCCTTCTCATACTTGTTGTACGGATGGTATATGATGTATATAATCTTGTATATGAGGTGGTAGTGATGGTTTTAAACTAGAAATGGGCATTATATCTTGATTGTAGCAAATTTCCAGAATTTAATGTCTTGCATACCCTGTTCTGCCCGGTTCTAGTTCACCATGATAGAGGCCGAATTAGGCTTGTCACAAAACATAAAAGTTGTAGGGAATGATGTTTTATAGTTTCCTGCAAAATTTCAACTCAATCGGAGTACTGTAACTTGTGAAAAGACAAAAATACCCCTGACTGCCATAGGTAGAGTTCCGTGGACAGTTTTAACATTTCACCAATCTGATCAAGTTTGTTCACCCTGATCCATATTGATATAGCATTTTACCAAAACATGAAAGTTTTATTGTTATGTTTTAGCTTTCCAACGCCACTGAAAACACTTCAATCGGACTTCGGTAGCCTGAGTTATTGTCATTTACGTATAGTACGGTTAGCTAGCCCGAATGTGAGATTCTGGTTCTGTAATTTGACATTTTTGACCTAGCTACACTATGAACTGGACTAAGTAGTCTTCATCAAAGTTGTAGCCCTTTATCGTAACTTCGAAACGGTATAAATTTCATCCCAATCCGATAAGTGTAGCCTCGGTTGTGTCCGTTACGCAAAACAACGTCAAATCTGTCTTTTGTTTCTTAACTCAAACTTCATTTCCGGACATTTTCCTAGCTTGATTTTGTACTTGTATGACATTGAGTCTATTGAACAGCTATTGAAATGAGATGATTTTGTGTGTGATTTTGGGACTGATTGAGAAAAAGAATGAAGCCATAAATAGCTGAAAAATAGGTAAATACAAAGGGCGTGCTGCCCAAATTTGCACTCGAGGAATAGGTAAGGATTTGAGGATGAATACCACTTGAACCATCTAGGATATTTACGTCTTCTCTTATCAAGGTATATGAGTTAGAATTCGGCCGAAACTTGTACCCTTGGAAAAATGAAAGTTATGACTAATAGAAATACGTTTTCTCAATTTCTTCGACTCAACTGGTATTTCAAAGTATAATTGATTCAAAGTTTCAAAGTTTTAAGAGCGAGCATGACCTTTTCAGAATTTGATCAGTATCTTGAATACTACTTAAACGAATTGCATTTACTTGATTTTATTGAAGCGAAACTCCTATGTTTCGAACTCTAGAGAGTTTTACATTCGCAAATGATATTTTATCGCAGATTTGGACTCCAACCAAGGAGTTGGACCTGAACGTGACTTTTGAGAGGCACTAGACCTTTGGTGAGTGTTTCCAAATACCTGGTTGAACTGGACACTTGTTCACAATACTTGATCAATGTAAATAAATGATATGAGATTTGTTGATCGGGCAAGAGTGTACTTTATCGCACTTACCCTAACATGATATATATTTGTTTATTGTTGCAATTAACTTGATATATTTGTACTTGATTTGTAAGTGTGGAGCGGCAGTATGTACCACACTCAATCCGAGTGGGAGGTGCCTCTCATTCCCGTCTCCATACTTTTATTTTAATTCTGTCGATTGGAGATGTTATCTCATCGACTTCTTGGGGACCCAAACCCCACTGGCGAGTTAATCGAGTCGAACCGGCAAGGATTTGGTCGATTAGATAACGAACCATGGGTAGTTAGTGATGTCGAGTGGAGTGTTATCTTCTCGACTAATCGGTATACTCGAGTATTACCACCAGTGTTTATTGAGGATTTTGGGCCCAGAAGGGGGTGTGAATCGTGGACGGAGAGTAGTTTAAGTGGTGTTCTACTGGATTGGTTACTTACTTGAAAGTTGACGGAGTGTCAACTATTACTTGATCAAGCTCTGGTGATGCAATGGAAATTTGGCTCCTGAGAGCCATCCGTATCCTTATACTTTGGAATGATTATTGGTTATTAGATTATTGTTTCTTCTGAAAAACTTTTACACTCGCTCACTTTGAGATTTGCTACTTGAAGTATTATTGTTCACTTTTATGAACTTTTGATGCTCATTAATTTGCTATGTTGATATTCGTACTTTTAAAAATAGTCAATTTGTTATTTGGAACCTCACTGAATTTTTAGCTCATTCCAAGCCATTTGTTTTCCTTACAGGGGTACGAGCGAGGCGTAAGACGTGTACAGATTAGCGTAGTCTAGTTGTTTTGAATTTTGAATTTGTAATCACGCTAATACCCGACGAGGGTTGATTGTACTCGAAATGTAAACACTTTGAAGTTTTTTGGCGTGTAGAAGCTTTGTATCTGGATTTGAGCATCAATGTATATATTAAGTTGAAGTGGATGTGTTATTCATTTTCTATAGATATATATTATTTTTTTCTTGAGCTATGAATGAGTGAGTCCTGGCGAGAGTTGGGCAGGCGGTCCGCCGAACCCTTTAGTTCGCCTTAGGGGAAAGTGGGGCCGTCACATTATGGTTCAAGATGGCTTGAAGGAGATAGTAGATATTTGTGAAAATATTCTAAATAGTGTGGATTTTGTGAACAAGTCTGATGGTAGGGCATTGCTATTTGCAAAAATTGCTCAACACCTGCAAATTCCTGGGAAAAAATTGCTCCATGATTGTAGGACGAGATGGAATTCAACATATGAAATGTTGAGTTGTGCTATAAAATATAAAGAGGTTTTTCCTCGTTTTCAAGTTCGAGAGCCCTTTTATAAGTCTTGTCCATCTTTAGAGGATTGGGAGAAAGTTGAGAAAGTTTGCACCATTTTAGAGAAGTTCTACACAGCCACGCACATAATTTCGGGGAGTGAGTATCCAACTAGCAATCTATTCCTCCCTGAGATTCTAAAGGTAAAGAAACTCTTGGATGCACGAGTGGATGATGAAGATGATTTTGTCCGGGGTATGATTACAAGAATGAAGCTCAAGTTTGACAAATACTGGAAATAGTGCAATTTATTGATGTCCATTGCAGCTATCTTGGATCCCAGACAGAAAATGCGAGCAATAGAGTTCACCTTCCCTAAGATGTATTCCACATATGAAGCTCAAGAGAATATCACATATGTTCGAAAAGCCATCTTTGAGTTTTATGACGAGTACGTTGCTATGGCTACAAGTGGAAGTGCAGGGACAGGTTGTTCATTAAATCTTGCATCCGAAATAGCATGTCTACCTCGAGCAAGTGCTGACTATTGGGATGATTTGGATGAGTATTGTGGTGAACTCAAATCCGATGAACCCCACAAGAGCGAGTTGGTGGATTACCTAGACAAGCCTTGCCAACCTACTGGACAAAATCCAAAGGATTTCAACTATTTAGATTGGTGGAAAATCAACCGATCAGCATACCCGGTACTCTCTCAGCTAGCGGCTGATGTATTGGCCATTCCTATCACTACTGTCGCATCTGAGGCCACCTCTAGTGCTGGAACTAGGGTGATTGATTCATACCGTGCTTCACTTGCTCCAGAGACAGTCCAGACGTTAATGTGTGCGGGCGATTGGTGTAGAAATTTACACGGGGTCAAAAAGAAATTGAAAGTAAGTTATATCTATATAAGTTTGTTATTGCAGAGATAAATTAGTATTTATTAGTTAGTTTGTTGGTTTTAAAGTATTATATTTATTTGCATTTCCACCACCTAAATGCAGCCACAGAAAGCTCTCAAAGAATATGAGCTGCCCAATGTTTGAAGTTGCATAAGGAGCAAATAACTTGTTGGAAATCAGGTCCACCTTTTTTGTGAATTCTCATTTTCTTATTCTTAATTTGCTTTAAGTTGTGTTCAAATTTTAAATTTAAATTGCACATAAGTTGGTTGATTTGTCATTTGTGTATGCTAGGTGTAGTAGATTGTACACCGAAGTTTGAAGATGCATAAGGAGCAAACAAGCTATTGGATTTACCATATTACAAACAGGAGCTTCTAAATGCTGATTAGACTCCAGAAAATTTCCCTAAATTTTTCCTTTCAATTGGCTGCACTCTTTTTTCTATTTTCGTGAAATTCTGATGAGGTTGAGAACAGGTTGTTGCTTGTGTATATTGCTGAAATGTTAATGTGGATCATGGACACTTAGTTTCTGCATGCGTATGGTTTTTCTTTAATCTGCCTGCCCTTTTGTTTCTCATTACTTTCTCTTTTGCGGAATTTCTAAATTTTGGAAGCTAGAATTCTTGAATCTTGATCATGGCCATACTTGGTTTCTGGTTATTGGTTGGAATCTTGATCATGGCCATGAGGTGATTGGAAGTAGTCTAAGGGTACAGGAAAAACATATATTCTTAGAAGGAGCTGCTCTTTGAGAAAGCTAGTCCAGCCGCTATGCACTTAGTGGACAGGAGCCATGGGATGGATATCCGTCATTCCTTGGTTGCAGACCACTTCCTCGGGTGGAGTTTATCTCTTGCCTTTTTTGCTTTTAATTGATAGATTCAATGTTTTTCACTTGTTCCATTGATGGTCTTGACAAGGATTCATAGCATAGACGTTTTTCACTTGTTCCATTGATGGTCTTGACAAGGATTATTAGGAATTGTGCAAGAACCAGGATCAATTCGAGATCATTCGAGCTCGAGTACTCAACTTGATATTGAGCTCGAATGATACTCGAGCTCGATCGAGTCAAGTTTGAGTATGCTTATGATACTATCGAGTCGATTTCAATCTTTATTTCTCGAGCTCGAGCTCTGGTGGTCTGTGTCAAGCTCGAGCTCGAGTACGTCACTACTCGAGCTCGACTTGGCTCGATTTCACCTCTAGCTGTGGTTTCTCCCTCCATTTATTTGCTAGTCCAACGCTAGTAAGGATTTTTAGAAATGGGCTAGTTTAGTGCTAGACCTTTAAATCGTTCATGCGTTAGATTTATTTTTGTGTGATATTCATTACATTTTCATGCATATTTTTATTTTTAGAATCTTTTCTTATTTGTATGATATTGTCTATTAGATTATCCCCTATCCTCTATTTGTGTTAATCATATCATTTAGAATTGCATCTCATTTAAGAAATTACAAAATAAGTTAGTTCATTTGTTTGTCTAGATTAGGAAAATTATTCTTTGAATATGAAAAATGGGTGATTATAACTTTTTAGTTTAAATACCCATTAATCCCTGTATAAGAAAATTATGTCATGAGTTTTTACCTCCCATACCCATTATGTTGCATTTCCTTTTCCTTTGATCACTTTTACCTATGTGTGTAATTTAATTTTCTTTTCTTTTCTTTTAATTTCATCATCTGCATACTCGTGATACTTTTAAGGAATTATTTTGGCCTTTGGAATTAATGCGATTGGTATCAATTAAACCCTTGAATGAACATTTTGTCCCTTTCAATATTTTCTAAATTTAGATTTGCATCCATGTAGGAAACATCCAAACGTGATAAAATTAAGGGATAGATTTAGGAAAATTTTTTATCAAACCTCGCAACTAGTTTAGACTAGATTGAAAGGGTACCTTAGATTTGAATTAATCGAATCTTTGTCTTCCCTTTCTTCAACCGTGACTCTCGAACCCATTTGCTCTTGTTTTTCAAAGACCCAGAATTGTCGAAAAGGGTTTTATTTTATTTTATTTTTGTCAAAAATATTTTTGGGAGACTTGGTACACCTAAACTCAATATCAAGTGGCGACTCCTATATTTCTTAAACTAAATTTTGGACCCAAATTGTCGCATTCTTTAAAGTCTCATTCTAGGCCCTTTTTCACTTATTTTTTAAAATCACATCTTTTATAAATACTTTTTTTCATCGCAAAAAATGGGGCGCGAAAATTTATTTATATGCATTAAAATTGGCACCAATAACCGCAAATACACATCTCCATATTATGAAGAATTAACTAAATATTCAACAATACCCGATATTATAACATGAGAGACATGTCATTAAAATTGTCAAAAATTGTCAAAATCACCAATTTATTAAAATAGGTAACAAATATGTCCCAATTAATGAAATTAGCAATAATCAAGTGAATAGCAATCATTAATTTGCAACAATAATCCACATTTAGCTATAAACATGATTAAGCAAAAATTATCCCCAAAAATCACAAAATTCATCAAAATTACTCTCTATACACAATGTACATGCTAAAACATCATCAACTAACCATTTTTAATCATAAACATCCATAAAAAAGGGCTCAATAACAATCCAAACTAATTTTCTAATTTCTTTTAAATATAGCAACTTTAAAATTTAAACAACTAATAATCCATCAATTTGCTACATTTGAACATGTAAACATATTTAAACAACCTTAATAAGCATATTGGAGGCTAAAAACTTCAATAAATGTCATCAAAAATTTGAAATTAAAAGATATAAAAAAACTCAGGAAATTGAAAAATATCAACTTCAAAAATACAAAGATTTGATGAAATACTTACCTCAATCACATAGAAAGATGTTTGGTTATGCTAATGAAGCAAAAATCCCTATGAAACATCATCTAATTGACCCCCAATTGTTTGGATAAAAGTTGAAAAACCCTAGCCTTCAATCTCCTTAAAACCGATTTTTGAGGTGTTTTTGTTGGATTTTAATCAGTTAAAAAGGGTCTATGAAGGTTAAATGATGTTGGATTGATGTTTTCTAGTAAAAAAAATGGAGTGAAATTGGTGATTTGTAAAGGTGTGTGTGGGAAAGAAAGAAAACGCGGCTTGAGGAAGAAAAAGAAGAGAAGAACAATGGTCGTGTTTTCTTTGTTTTGAAAGAGGAGGTTCAAAAACGCGGGAGTGGCCGCTTTTCATGGGTCGCATTTTCAATAGGGACTTTGCAGAACCGAAAATGTGAGGACAAAAACTATGGCACTAGGTCACGTTTTCTTGCCCGCGTTTTCTATTTTTGAGCCAGACTTAAAACGCAGGGCAAAACGCGGCCTTCCTCGCATTTTAGCCCACATTTTGCATGAAGTTGTTGAATAATAACTAAAATGCAGCCCTAAAACGCGAGTGTTGGTCGTGTTTTAAAAGGTGTGTTTTGTGATTTGAACTTTTTGTGCAGAAATTTCTGCAATTTTCTAAAAATTGCGCACTTGACCCCAATTTTCCAAAAAAAATCCTAGATCATTTCTTTATCAAAATAAACAATTCACGCACTTGTAAAATGATCTAAACATGCATTCTAAACCTCTTTAACGTATCAAAAACCACAATTACACAATTTGAGGTGTTGAGATCATTGATCAAACTTCGCTGTTTTCACTTCATTTGGTCACCTTTGCTTCTATTTCCCAATCCTACAAATGAAAAACAGCAAAATAATTTAAACACATAATTTAAACATAAAATTACACTAAAATAACATAAATTTAAACAAACATTGGGTTGCCTCCCAACAAGTGCTTTTGTTTATAGTCGTTAGCTCGACTATTTTGTCTCATTTTTCAAGGAGGATTTGTCAACGAATAATCCACCATTTTAGGTCGTGGTGGATCATTAAAAGATGGTTTAATAGAAAAAGCCACATGTTCTAATGATGTAGAGATGGAAGTGACTTACCTATCTGAAATGTTTCATAGATATTATCTTGAATATGCACCACTTGAGAATTCATCAAAGGAACGTCCACATTGCTTTCTTGGGGAATAATACCTTTAAAACTTATATTCTCAATACATTCCTCAAGAGAGGTAAAAAATGAGTCATTAAGGCTCAAATCTTGAGGTTCAAGGTTAGTTTCAAATGTACTATCATGTGTAATGGACTTTTTTCATTGAAACACAAATTAGATTTATCATTTTGATCAAAACATAATCCATTTTCACATACAACATTCCCACCATTCATGCTAGGGTCATTTTGCATTTCATTAGAAGAAATAACTTCACAAAACTCATGCAATTGTTTTTGTATTCTACAAAAGTGAGAAGCCAATTCATCTAACCTTTCTTCAATCCTAGCAAAACGGTCGGAAATTGCATTAGCTAGCTTTTCTATAGCTAAATCCCAAGATGATTTAGAATCCTTAGTTAACCTTTTTATTGTCAATTCCCAAGATAGTTTTGATTCATATTGGACACATTCGGATTGGTAATCATAAAAACATGGAGAATCACTATTAGTACATCGATTATCCCAACCATAAGTAGAAGAATTATCCCAATTAGCACCATATTGATCAAAACAAAGATTGTAATGCCCTAATTCATCATAATAATCCACATTTTGTACTTGCAGACATGTATTAGTAGCATGATAACCTCAACACAAATCACAAATCATATGATAAGAATTAAAAGCATTAACATTCCTCTTTCATTCAATCTCATGCATAATGGTGTCCAATTGAACTTGTAACGTTATAATATCAAGTTTAGCCTTTAAGCAACTTAAACCATCTTCAAATGACATACTTTTGGTAATTTGATGGTTACTTTTATCCATGGAGTTTTACACGTAATAACCATCCATTGCCGAACTTCCTTCTCTCATGTATTGTCCTCCATATTGACCTATCCACCCCATCACCTAAATTTGCTTTTAAGCAATCTCAAAAGCAAGATTAGTCAAGAAGGATAGTTTAAAAGATGCAAAATAAAATAGAAAATAAAACATGACTCAACAAAACACTAAAAATGACATATAATACATAAGACACACCAAAAACAAAAAAAATAAGAACATTTGTCTAAATTAATAAAGTTGTTCTTAGCATCGATATTGACAAATCTTTCCCGGCAACGGCGCCAAAAACTTGATGAGCGTGGGTATACATATAACAATTAGCTCATTCCACAGCCAACTTTTACATTTATAAATCCTAAATACCCCACACATGATTTTTGCAAGTATACAAGTCGAGAGTGAGTATAGGGTATTAAGGGTCGAACCCACAGGGAAGATTTTCAATTACCGGTGATTTTTGAACTCCTTTATTATTTAGACTATCACAAATGCAAGAAATTAACTCTACACTATAAACATGAAGTAAAAGTAATAAAAATAACACTAGAAAGCTCGTAGAGGTATGGAATTCCTTACTACTCTTGCAAACGAAATTACTAGTTAAGTGAATGTTATTATCTTGGCTAGTCATGGCGTAATTTCCTAATGTATATGAAACCTACTCTCGTAATGAATCAACTGTACTTGTAATTAAGTCATACCTACTCTCGTAGTTATGAAATTAACTACAAACCCATTTCTTCTATGAAATTACATGAAACAAGTCATGAAAACCATAAAGGTGCTCCTCTACTCGCGTGAGTGAACTCCCTAGATTTATCATTTCCTTGAACTAGTGTTAAATTCTAATTCTCATTGCAAACTTAACACCTTTAGATTATCATAATTAATGGGCGGTTAATCATGATTAGAAAAGCAAAAGTGATAAATAGCTTGCTCAAAATAATATCACCAAATAATGAAGTAAACATCACTAACAAGATATAGAAAGTTCATCCATAACTTTATGCATAAACTTTAACTACACATAAAAACAAACACCAAACTTGTATTATAGTTAAACATGAAATCAAATACAAAAGAGAAAGTGATAGGAGAGAAGTCACCCTTGTCACATGAGCTTTAACCCTCCATCTTTGCTCTTCAAATCTTCATCCAATTCTAACTACAAATACAAGATGGAAAACTAGTCTAACTATACTATACTAATGAACTAAGAAAAACTAGAGAAGACTATATTTTTGGTGAGTTTCCCTAACCTTCCAAAGTTGTTAAAATGTCCTCCAAGGCCTATATTTATAGAGGAATTCAAGAGCCAAAAGAGTTGTTTCTAATTGTCATTTTTTGACTATTGAAACTCTCAAAAATTTCTTCTCAAAGTTTCCATGCTCATCTGATCATTTCCAGCGGGAATCTTTGTACAAAAAGTGGTAAAAAAGGTTGTGTGAAAAGAGCACAAGTTACAGAGCAAGTTGCAGCCAAAATCCACTAAAATGCGGGTAGAAAATGTGACCTATGCCCGCGTTTTGACCCCTCGTTTCACTCTTTTGCAGGTTTGCACTTTTCTAGGCAGAATTCATCCTTGCTCTATTTTTGGTCCAACTTCAACTGATATTTTCTCGATGTTAGAGGCTGAACTTGTGACGACCCCACCTCCCCATAGGGCGTACCCAAGGGTTTGGCGGATTGCCTGCCCAGCTCTCACCAGAACACACTCACTAACGTTCTTGAAATAGCCTTTCAAGCCTCGAAATTAACATAAAAGTTCCATTTCCAAACCAATAATTCAAACTTAATTTACAATCCAAAAGTAAAACATAGGATTACATTTCTAAAGATTCCAAATACCTCTCATCTACAAAAGTACAAGTACAAGAGATTATATACACTAGTTCACAGCTACTTGCTCCAACCCCACCCCTGTAAGGAAAACAAACTAATGGGATGAGCTAAAAGTTCAGTGAGGTTCCCAAACAAATAAACAAGCAGGTAAACACGGGAACATTTACACTTAGCACTTTGCACACTTGGCACAGTAATAAGCAATCATTTAAGAATCAATCATTCATTCATTGAAAGGATACGTGTTCACTTGGAGCCATTCATTCAAGTAAATCATTCATTCATTCGCCAACCATTTTCCTTATCCCTCCGACATTAGAAAACATTTGTAAGTGAAAACTCCTTCAATGTTCATGTCATTTATCTATTGATTTCACTGCATTGAATTCACTGGCCAGTTCTCCACCAGACTTCGTGGTAATACTCGAGTATACCAAACATTGTCCTAGGATCACCAGCCACCCGACCGAGTCCGCTTCTGGCTCGAGTCGACTGGCAACGAAGAGCAAAGGCCCAGTTCAGTCAAAAGGCTTACATTCATGCACAAGTAGCATTCAATCATTGAAAATTCACTTTTGCTTGGGTCGAGTGCAATAAAGTATACACTCGCCCATCGAAAATTCACTTAGCAATCATTGGAAAGTATTTAACATTCCGAAAACATTCATAACATTTCACATAGTCATTTAAAGCACACACACACAAGGAACACTCACCAACGATTAGTGTTTAACAAAACCAATTTCAGGCCTAGCTCCTTGGCCGGATTCAAAATCTGTGATCAAATGTTGAATACAAAATACAATCAAGTAGGGTTTTCAAATATCCAACCCTCACTTGTGAATATCACAAGAAGATCATGTGAATAGAACTTGTATGCATAGACTTCATGAGCTTAGTAACCCTACGTAAAATACATGCACACTTGGTTTTGTTTTGGAAAGAAAATGATTGGAAATTTTAAGTTTAAAGCGTGACATATGCGACTAAAAATCATGTTTTAAAATGGTCATTACTTTCACCTTGCAAAATATATAATTTTGGCAAAATTTCAGCTTACATATCACCTCCAAGGTTAACTCAAACATTCCTAAGCAAGTGAAGTCCGAATCGATTACAAATCACACATCCATGTTCACTTTCACTCTCTTATCCATCAAGAAATGAAATGGATAGCAATTCTGCTGTTTTCCTTCAATTTTCCTCCAATTTTTCAAGCTAAGCTTCATGGCAAAACAACCCAAATCAACTCCACAACTCACAAGGAAAAAGGGTTCTTAGACTAGGCTACAAAACCAACTAATTTAGACTTATCTATAGCATATAAACATAATAAATCAGAAATGGAGTGCAAGTAATAATATATCCATGATCCAAGTATGAAATGGAGTGCAAGTAATCGAGAAATTTAGGTTTAACAACCAGAAAATGTTTCCAAGACCCTTCCAAGCTCTTGTCATTTCATAAGAAAAATTCCAGCTTTTGTAACGCTCTTTGAAAAGTCATAACTTAAGTTTCGTAAGTCCAAAAATCATAAATCTTATATCGTTAGAAATAGATTCAAAGCATTAAAATTTCCCAGAAGACATGTTTGTAAGATTCTGTCCACAATTCAGTCGAATTCCAGTCTCAAGTTGCTGCTTCATCAGGTAGAAAAATAGATCAGGTGTGGAAATTTAGTCAACTTTGAAAAATCACAGATATTCAAAGGAATTGAGAAACATTCTAAAATTTTCATGGTAGAAAGTACTCTGAATATAGTTTCAAACACAACAAACAGAACTCAATTTGGAGTTTTCGACGCCAAGATATAACAGATTTTTTAAGACTGCTCAAAGTCGCCTGCGGGAAAACTTTTCCGCAGCGCTTCCCCTTATTTTCCCTGATTTCCAGCCATTTTCAAGGCTTCATTCTCACCACAAGATAAACACAAATCAAGTTCACAAGGTATAGGATACATAGAGTACTTATTTTAGTCACAAAACTAGCTATAATCAACATATGCCTAAGTTGGAAAAATTCTCTACCAAGGCTGGAATTTGCAACTAAGACTGAAAATTCTTATTTGGAAGCTAAAAAGTCATATTAAAGCTAGTGCATCTCTTATCAAAGCTGAAAATTCATCTCAAAGCTAAAAATTGAACATTAAAGCTGAAAATTAACCAAACCCTAGCAATAACTTCACCAAACCCAATATAAGTTGTTATCTAGGAACAAGTAAAAGAGATGTTATCTAGGAATTTTTACCTCACAACCCCAATATAAGTTGCAAAACAAGAGCTTTCTTCCTCAAGTGACTCCACCAAAAGCTTCCCTCCAAGCCTAACTTAAGATTAATCGGTGTAGATTTGGGTTGGTGTTTAAATCTCTCATGGATTGAGCAAGAAAGCAAGATGAAATTTGAAGGATTTTTCTCTCTTTTCTCTCCCTTAAGGTTAGGCCAAGACAAGAAAAAAATGAAGGAAAGTTTGGCCAAATGAAAGATAAGAAGGAAAGAAAGTTTCTTGGTCAAACATGTCTTGGATCATTGACACTTGGCAAGGCCAAGTTTTTCCTTTTTTTTTCTTTTCTTTCCTTTTCTTGGTCAAGAATTTCGGCCAGCTTAGGGTTAATTTTGGGGAAGATTAAATGAAATAAAAACAAGGAGATTAGGGTAAGAAAGTATTGGTCAAGTGGTGTACTCAACCGGTAACAAACGGCGCACGTCGGTTCAAGCCTATTTCCTTAACTCTCTTGTACTTTGTTTTAACTTATGACTCACTAATTTACTCTTAGCACTTTTAATCACATATTTTCTCTTACTTAATACCCGCTCTTATCCATCAAATTTAGCACACACACCTCACCGATTGATCACACTACCAAAATGCACCAAAACCCTAACTTACTCTAACTTTAAAAGTAAAAGTAAAACTCTTGACTCTATTATTTATTACAACTATTAAGGGAAGTAATTAGTATTAAAGAAATTATAAATTAACTTATTCAAAACAAAAGAGACTTATAAGAAAATATAAGCAAATTTTGAAGTCCTCACAGAACTAGCTCTTGTGTAAAACATAAAAGTTGTAACTGTTCAAGTTATATTTCCAATGCATCAAGAATCATCCAATTTGGAGCTCTGTGGACTGAGAAATGACCAAAATACCCTCGACTGGTCAGAGCTCTTTTTCAGCCTTCGACCATGAAAATGTGCTTCTATATTTTGACTTTTTGATAAGAAAAACGACTAAACTGGACTTCGATGTCTTCATGCCAAATGTAAATCTATCTCTTACTTCAAAATGTAGATCTATCCAATACTTGTAACTTAAGATATTGCCGAAATACCACAAGGTGTCAAAGGTGGGAAACTTCCTTCAATTGCATTTCATCTCTTGCACTTTATATTATCTTTTTATCACTTCAAACCATCATCAATCATCCAATTATCTTCTCAAATCACTCCATTTGATGATTGAATCTTTAAACCTATAAAAACATGAAGTTTTTACCATTAAAATCCATATAAATGTAATTTTTACCACTTAAACCATAAAATGCATATTTTCATTAAAATCCTAGTTAATTAGCTATAAAAGTAGTTAAAACACACCAAATGTGATAGCCCAACCTCACCCTAAGGCGAACCAAAGGGTTCGACGGACCGCCTGCCCAGCTCTCGCCAGGACTACGGAGTCGATTCACACAAACCCAACATAGTACGCGCGATAGGATCCAAAGAAAAAGAAAAAAAAATTGAAAACTATATATATTTACATTGGAGTCTTGAACAAATAACATACAGTGCAATCCGTGGTATTCATACTACACAAAATACAATTATCGCTTCATTTTTCAAAAGAGCAAGTACAAGTAGGGTTTCCAATCATTGAGGAGCTATACCAAATATCTAAACTAGCTCAACTCATGCTTCAAGGTCACAGTTCCAAAAAGTGGTTCCCTGTAAGGAAAACAAAGGTAACAGAAAGGGGTGAGCTTACGCTCAATGAGGTACCAAACATATAGGGGTAAAATCATAGCCTTTCACGTTGAATCAATCAGATACATATACCAGATATAAAGGAAAGCATTTAAACACCGTGGTTCAAAGGGAAAGGATATGGGTGGCTCTCAGGAGCCAGCTTTCCATTTGCAGTACTTGATCCGAACCCGTTGACTCTCCGTCAACGTAAATAGAACCAACATATCCGTAGACCCCATTTTTCACCAATTTCCGTCCACAAAACATACCCCTACCAGGCCCGAACTCCATACAGTACAGAAATGGTAATACTCGAGTATACCGGAATCAAGAGTCTCAATACCCAAAGATTCCCAGAACAGACTACTGTGGTTCGTTATCTAATCGACCAGGCCCTTGCCGGCCCGACTTGAGTCACTAACCACAGGTGTTGAGCTCAGAGGTCACAGAAAGGTCGTTGGATACCAGCTTCCAAACGACGTCCGAACAGATTCAGATACAGTTAACAGATTATGCACAGTAAATAGGCATATGGACAGACAAGAGAGTGAGTGTGATAAAGTACACCCTCGTCTCAAACAGAATAAACAGATAGTACAGTCATTCAGATCACAGATTGCAAGTGCAGAAATCAAGCTAAGTAACAAATAAGGGGAGTGGTATACTCACCGGTTTCAGTACAGATACTTCAAAAGTTTTTGCCCAAAATAGAGCTTTAATCACCAAGAAACCCTAAAATAACCAAGGTGAAACAATTATGGTTCCCACTTTCACGAATCCAGTACACGAAATGCATAAAGAAGACTCAATTATAAGTCGTGTGCCTGATCAAATTAGCTACCAGTGCAAAGAAATAACAATGTGATTTTGGAGTAAAAGGTAGCGATTGGTATCAAAGACATGAACAACCCTAAAACCCTTCGCTCAAGTCACAAGTAAATCCAACTAGTCTTCAAGTAAAATTTCGGGCAGCATATCCCTTGTGTTTACCTATTTTTCAGCCATTAATGGCTTCATTATTTTCCTCAAATCAGTCCCAACATCTCATACAAAATAATCTCATTTCCAAAAGCTGTTCACTAGGCTTAAAGTCATATAAATACAAAAATCAAGCTAGAAACATTTCCGGAAATGAAATCTAAGTTACGAAACAAAAGGCAGATTCGCCGCTACTTAGCGTATCGGACATAACCAAAACTACGCTCATTGGATTGAAGTGAAAGTTATACCGTTTCGAAGCTAAGACAGAGGGCTATAACTTTGATGAAGACTACTTAGTCCAGTTTCTAGTGTAACCAGGTCAAAAATTCAATATACTAAACCAGAACCGTAAAAACAGGTTAACAAACCGCATTCTGGTTAACGAACCATAATTCAGGCTACCTAAGTCCAAATCAAGTGATTCCAAAGCCATCCGAAATCTAAGACACCAGGATACATTTTTTAAGAAGGAGTCAATAACCAAATCAGAAGTATTCCCAACCAAATTAACCAATTACAGAAGCAATTATCAAGTTCGTGTAGAAACAGGGCAGCAGGGGTATTTCAGTCTTTTCATAAGCTACGCTACTCCGATTAGCCTGAAATTTTGTAGACATCTCTAAAATATCATTCCCTACAACTTTTATGTTTTAACCCAAGGCTAATTCGGCCTATAACTATGATGAACAGTACCAGGCAGAAAGGGGGTAATCGAAACCCTAACTTCCGAAATTTCCGTTCAATGCGGAAATTTTCTACAATTAACCACAATTTACACCTTCTAGCTTCATTCAAGATCATTTCCAATCTTCATCCATGGCCACAACATATGAATCATATTAAAACAGAAAAATCATGAATAATTATAAAACTTCACCAAATTCAACCAAAATCATGATATAATCCACAAAATCACCTCTTAGGCTACCACAAGTCATTAATTAAACATCATTAGATAGAGGAGAGGGGTTCCTTCACTACTCACCTTAGTAACCAAAGAAAAGAGACCACTTAGCACCTTAAGCTTCCAAATAACTTCACTAATCACCTCACAACCACTCACTTTAGGGTTTTTATGGGGTAAAAGCAAGATTAACGGTTGAGTTGTTGGATTTGAGCAAGATTGAAGCAAGAACTTGGAGAGTTTTTTCCTTTCTTTTGCTTGGAGAGAGCCGGCCACAATAAGCTTGGAAATGAAGAGTTTTGGTCAATTTTTGGGTTTATTTAGTAAAATGGTAAAAAGGTGAATAGTAGTCAAAATGCAAGATTAAATCATATGGTGACACTTGTCACCCTATTTAATGCATGCATATCACTTTGTTTCCTCTCACACCAATCCACTTGGTAACCTCTAATTATCTCTTAGCACCCGATAATTTAAACCCGGTATCCAAAACTTAACCTAGTTGGCCGAATTTTACCGAACTTTCCGCACTAGCGGGTCCCACGTCCGGTATACGCTCTTAATTTCTCAAAAGCTAACCAATACTAGAAAAATCATCTAAAACTATATTTACTCATAAAAATTATCTAGAAAAGTTTTCTAATAAAGAAAATGCAGAAAAGCGTGCAATTAAATAAAATGAAGTCTAGAAAATAAGAAAATCCACGGGTTCTCACACCAAAACTAACTAATAAAACACACTTAAAACATGTAAAATATGCACTTATCAGAGCTCAAGTGACATGGGTGACATCTCTTTTATAACTTTATTTCTTGTATTGATTTTCATGTTTAGTGAAAATACAGGCTTAGTTCATGTTTGTGTTTCCTTTATGTCTTGCTAGATTGTAAACCAAGGGAATGGATGAACTTCTATGATTATTAAGTCAAGTTTTCATGGTTGTTTGACCTTATTTCTTAAGCATGTTATTTTACACTTTCATTGTTACAATCATAATTAACTTGGTATCATTAGTTGTGATTATCTAAAGGTGTTATTTCTTCAATAACCATTGTGATCTAACACTAGTTCATGGAATTGTTAAACATAGGGAGATAACTCACTAATGTAGGGTTACATCTTTCTGACTTTGGTGGCTTATTTCATATAATTTCATAGAATTAATGAATCTATAACTAGTTTTATATTACGTTAGTTGGTGTGAAGTAGTTACAGGTATGGTTGGTATATCGATGAAAGCGTGTATCACGTCTATTTGGCAATTATGCCATAACTAGTCAAGATAATGAATTCATTTAACCTATTATTTCATTTGCATGAGTAGATAGGAATTCCATAACCTTAAGCATATTTTCTTGTTAATTTTACTACTTTTATTGTATGTTCGTAGTGTAGATTTACTTGCTTTATTTGTGATAGTTTAAATAATAGAGGAGTTCGAAAATCACCGATAGTTGATAATCTTCTTTGTGGGATCGACCATAATTATCACTATACTCATTTGACCTGTATACTTGCAGAAAATTGAGGTATTTGGGTTTAATTGAATTGATAATTAGGAATTAATAACTTGAAAGTCCAAATCACGTCAAGCAAATTAACTTGGACAAATTTGGTTTGTGTGATATGATCATGTTATTGGAACCCTTGATTTGATACATGAAATTCATACTAGTTGCATGATGTCCATATTTCATGCTTCTAGTTTATGCTAGTATACAGATTTTACTCCATCCTTCTCAAAATGATGGATACGATCAATTGAATTGTTTACTTGAATTCATGAATTCTAATAGATGTATACTCCATTCACTACATATACAATAAGAAGGTGTACAATATCTTGTGCCAAGTTGAATTTCAAAGAAACACCATAAATTCTTTAATACACGTTATAAGAATTTTGCTATTACTCGTGGTGTTTGACAAGCCGATGACCATATCTGACTTTAGAGAGTCAAGTTTGTATTACTGTGTGCATATGTGATTAATTGTCAAATAATAATGGCAGCACATGCATAAATTAATAATTCTTTACGCTTTTGAACCATAACTAGTTAGTATTTTCTCTGACTCGAAATACCTTGCATACGATAAATCAACAAAATAATGTAAGATAGAGAGTTAGGAAGCTTTGATGACCTTATCAATGTTGATCTAGTTTGAGTGGTATATTTCTAGACCTGTGAAAGCTTCAAAATGCAGGTCATAATGAGTTAAAAATTGTCAGGCTAGTGATGAAGGCACTTAAAAATTTGTTAGACACACTCAAACGCCAATGTTGCTCTTTCGTTTGAGATTGAAAAAAAAAGCGTGAACCTCCATTAATTTTAAAGAGATTGTGTATTTTTCAAAGTCTATCAGCTTAGTGGACATCTGATATCTTGGTATTTGATGTACTTCTAATTTATAAAAGTCGTGTTATGACTCATGGACCTCAATCTATGTTTGGTGATTCTTATGAGATTAATAAAAAAATTAGAAATAGTGGGGGTATTTCTTTGCTAAAATTAATGCGAAAAATTAGATTAATTACTTAAGGATACTTAATCAAATGATGTGAATATATATATTGAATACACACACACACGCAAATCTCATGTGATACCATGTTATTTTTGCAACTTGAGAGTATGAATTTTGAAGTTGTAATTTGTTAAATGATATTGAGTATCATGTTTTTGGATTTCTTAATCCTTTCTTTGAGTTCGTGCAGTTAGATACACACTCAAAAGTGTGAATATAATTTGAAGACACTTGAAGTAAGTATTTCATATTCTTACAAAAGCTTTATCAAAATTCCACAGAGATGGCAAGAATGGTTTCAGTAGATTTATAGACTACTGGCTTACTAGATGAAGTTGAGAATTATTGAGAAATAAAGTAGCTACTAATAGTAAGCTAACGGTCATCCATATTGATGATTTCTAGTGAGACTATTGGCTTCTAGGATAAAAACAAATCGAAAAACATTGAGCCTTCACTTGAAGTGAAAATAATTGCCTGTATGGCAATTATGTGAGAAATATTCTCACAAAAAATTTGCATAAAATCATTGCGTTATTGTGATATTTGATGAAATAATTTGACTTGAATGCCAATGAGATCATATTTTTGTTTATGCTTTTGTGATAATAGTGAATAACTCAAACTTGAGGCAAAGATATGATAGACCATGAGAGGGATGTGATTAAAGTTCATAAATCATAAATCACATGTAAGGATACTGAACCTAATGATTGGAGCTCCCAACAATTAAATTCAAAGGAAAAAATGAATTATATGGTGATTTGAAAAAATGGTATGCACAACTTTTGATAATTATAGTCCATCCCTATAGTATATATCCATACATCCTGTAACTAAAGAAAGGTTGAGCTATATTACTCTTCATAAAATCTATAGCTCCTATGATTGGGGAGTTTGAGTTAAGGGAGCATGCTTGATGGATTTCACCTATATGAGTGTTAAGGATGGGGCCACCCTAAAGAGAAATGGGATTTATTCTCTTATGCACTCATGTGACGACCCCACCTCCCTCTAGGGCGAACCCTAGAGGTTAGCGGACCGTCTGCTCAACTCTCGTCAGGACTCACTTACTAACATTAACTTCAGAGATGACATTAAGTTCAAAGTAAGCACGAAACTTCCCAATAAATATTACAACCACCCAACATCACAAAACATCCATACATAGGTATACAGCTAAGCGAAATGAGATACAAGTAGTTCAATCATTTCACTAAGCATAAATAGGATTTGCAATTACTTAAAATGAGGGTCACAACTTTCGAACTCGCTAGTCTTTGGATACCAAATCAATAACACTAAAATTCTTCAAAATAACATTTACATGCTACAAATCGGTCAAATAGACGAACCAAAGTACAAGCTACAAGATGAGAACTTGAAAACTAGTACCCTAATACAGTGCCGCCCGATTACAAGTTTAAGAATTTCTATTACAAACTAGTACTATTCTTCTCTCTCTCGTCTCGCACCCTATTAAGGAAAATAAATAAAGGGATGAGCTAAAAGCCCAGTGAGATTCCAAAAAAATAACAAACAGTCAAGCATTACAACATTCACATGTTGGCATGATCACGTGTTCCGTGGAGCAAGTAATATCCAAATAACTCATTTAACAATGTACAGTAAATACACATTCACGACAAGGATATAGTCTGCTCTCGAGAACAAGTTCCATCGCAACTTATCCAGGATCTGTTGACACTCCGTCAACGATGGAATTATAACAAGTCCAGTAGAGCACTACTTAACTCCAATTTCCGTCCACCGAATAACCCCCTACCGGGCCCGAACTCTAACAGTAATAGTAGGTGATAATACTCGAGCATACCAATTAGTCGAGGAGATAACACTCCACTCGACAAAACAGTAGACCCAGGGTTCGTTATCTAATCGACCAGACCCTTGCCGACTCGACTCGATTAACTAGCCAATTGGGTTTAGGATCCAGGCCATTACTTTCAAATCATGCGCATGAATATCAGTTCACTTGTAAACAATTCACTTATAGTAGTAAAATAGGATTTCAGTCAAGTTAGGTCGAGTGCGATAAAGTACACACTCACCTATGCAATAATAAGTCAATTCAAGTAACAAGTCATATACAAATCATATTTGAGCAACAAGTAGCATGGGACTTGCAGTTGGAACACTCACATGGCAAAAAAGCTTAAGTGTTCGGTTCGGGAGCAACTTCGGCCTCACTTCCAAGTCCTAGAACCAAGTGATTAAAGTACAATAAGATGCACTACTCCAAGCCACAACATTTAAATGGAACTACGTCCAATTCCAACTAAGAAACCTCACCCCAAATCACATGATTTCTAGCTCAATTCAAGGGAAAACATCATGTATACATTAGGTCAATGCTTCAAGCAAATGATAGTGCAAAACTTTTCTCATTTTCATCCACCAAGTTGAGTTTAAAATTGATTTGCTCAAATCAATTTTTTCCTTAAGTTGGAAATTTATCGTTTGGAACATGAAACATGTAAAAGTGAGGTTTTCACCTCTCAAAACCTTTCATTTTCTACTCCAATTCACTACCCATACCAAGGTTAATGTCTAATTATGTGTTTAGGACATTAACAAGATGATTTCACCACACAAAACCAAGTGCAAATCTAAACAAAATCACTCTCTCTTTCGGTCAGCCTCGAGTAGAATTCCAGCCATGAAAACAGTGAAATAAATGGAGTTTAAACCACTTAAGGTCCATGGTTTTGGTTCATTTTCAACACATACTTGTAGTTTAAAGTCTTATAGGGTGTTTTGAGCAAATTGAGCTTAAAATCATCTTGAAAGTTTAGCAATCAAGGCTGAAATTCCAGCAAGCATTATTTCTTTGGGAAAATCATAACTTGAGTTATAAATGTCAAAAACTCATACAACTTGGCTCATTTAAAACTAGACTTGAAATGCTAACAATCTTTAGAAGACACCTCAAGGAGATTCATTCATAAATTAGTCCAAATTGAGCCACAAGTTACTACAACATCCCAGTTTTTCCTTGTGCAGGGCAGACTTTTCAGTCAACTCGGCCGATTTTCTGGTGCATATATAAAATGAACCACTAAGTCAACCAAGTCATATGATTGTCAAATTTGATTATCTGGTGCATATATAAAATGAACCACTTAGCGGAGTTAACTTGTTTTAAAGGTACTCAAATTTGATTTTTCTACACTAAGTTATGATCATTTTACTAAAACTGCCCAAAGGTGACCGTCACCCGAATTTCAAGCTTTCACAAGAGTTATTTCAACTTTATTGCTGCCAATCTCACCTCTAAGCTAGCAATTTGCTACCAAGATCAAAGAAAACATGCTACATATCATACTAAACAAGAAATATAACATTTATAGCATGACTTCCTAGTGGAAACTCCTCAAAAATTCACACTAAAAGGCTGTAAATTGAGCTCACGTTTCCCCCTTGGTCAAATCTGGAAATTTCCTTTTAACAGCCACCAGCTCACATGGATGCTATATTTACACCAAGCTTCATGTATCAAAAGGGATTCAAGGATTCCCTAGCAATTTGCAGCAAAACAAGAGCCAAAATCTAGAAAACAAAAGGTCATTCCTAGTTCAATCCAAGCTGGAAAATTTCCAGCAATAAAGCAAGTCTCTACAACCTGTTTCTACTTCAATCCAACCTCAACCAAACATACATCAAAAGCCCTCTAAAGCATGTGAAAGAAAATGAAATTCCAAGTCATGTTACCTTTAAAACAAGCTAGAAGTTAACTCCCCCATTTTGGTCCTTCTACTCGATCAAACAAGCTGGAAATGGAAGCAAGACTCAAGCTTCCTTTCAATTTTCTCTCTCTGGTTCCTCTTAGCTGAAATGGAAGCAAAACAAGAGAAATTTCTTTGTTTTCTCTCAATCTTCTCTCGGCTAGAAGGTTGGAGCAGGACACAAGCTTTTCCTCTCAACTCTCTCTCGGCTAAAATGGGACAAAACAAGAGACTAGTCTTGTTTGTTTTTTTTTTCTCTTTCTCTCGGTGGTTGAACTAAAGAAAAGAAACAAGAGGAAATAAATTTGGCTTGGTCAACATTTGCATGCTACTTGGACTTGGTAAAAAATGGAGGCAATGGAGAAATATGTCTTTCTCTCGGTTGGGAAATTGGAACAAGACAAGGAAAAAAATCCTGCAGCTTTCCCTTAACTTTTTCCTACTCTCTTGGTTGGAAAAATAAAGAAGAAAGATCTCTCACCTCTCATCTCTCTAGAACTGGCCAAAGCAAGAGAAAAAGAATGAGGAATAGGGATGTAAGAAACTTCAATTGGATAGACATAACTCTAGTCTTGGTCAAGGTTGGTCAAGATTAGTTGGTTAGGTGACAAATAGTAAAATTGCAAGGTAAGTCTATCTTTACTTGTCAAACATATGTTAGTTGTCAAGAGTTATTCTAACAATTACCCCTCACTTCTATATTCCCATGTTATGTTCCTACTAATTTCTTATTCTAATGTTAATTTCTATAAAGGTTGATCCAACACTAATATAGGGTGCATCCAAGTTATTTAATCACAAGAAACAAGTAACAAGTAAACACAACACCTTCAATTCTAAAACAAAAGCATGAAATACACAATAAATTTCGGGCTCTCACAACTCATAAAAAATTGGGATTGAGTACAAGGCCATAAAGTGCCAGTTCTAAAAGCTCATAAGAACACTTGGACTATTGTGTGCATAATGTGATATCCAATATTCACAAAGCGGTCATAGGTCAAGATCGAAGTTCACTACTAGCTCTAGTATTGAAAATTGCTATAACACTGGATATAGATTTAAGGCATTGCGATTATGCATGGCAGTCCTTTCTTACAATATTATAATATACTATTTTATTTTATTAAAATAGGTGGGGGATTGGGATTGTTTTAGTATTTTCATAAAATACTTAATCTTTAATTAAATGCATATGTTACAATAGAGAAAAAATGGCATTTGTGGAGTTAGTGGCAACTGATTGCATTTCATTAATTAACCTTTTTATTAGAAATAAAAGGTTTTTAATTACAGTAAATTTTGTAATCTACAATTCTAATTTGAATGTAAATTGATTAGCTAATAACTTCTACATTTATCTAGCATATTATTACTATTGTAACTTATGATTTTTGACTAGCTTTTATCATCTACATATAAGAGTGTGGCAAGAAATAGACAATATTAGTAGCATACTGCAATGATTACTTATGCTTTTGACTAGCCTTCTTCACCTATAGTATGTGTAGTTGAGATAGAAAAAGCAATACTACAACAACTTATGCCTTGTGAGCTTCAATTCATAAGAGAAAAAACTACCTATACTTCTATTATTTTCTATCTCATAGTTTGGCAAGAAAAATCGGTGTAAGCATGGCTTGTTGTATCTTGGGGTGACAATTTGAAGATCCTGCTATACTGGAGTTAATTCTTCTGTAGAGACTTGAATCACCTTAAAGAGAGTGAGATATCTGTATTTCAACCCACCACAATTATGCATAATTATATTCTTATTGTTAATTATTTTACTTTTTTTTAGATATTTAACATTTGTATTTTTGTTCTAAGTGGAATAACACTTCTTATTTGAATCCCTAACAACAATTATGAATTGAAAGGAGTTGAAAACATGCAAGCAATGTCAAACCACTTCAACGATTAAGAAATGGTAATAAATTACATAAGAATGTAAACAAAATGATAAACAAGTATATGAATATTAATGAATAACAAATAATGAATGCTACTTCTCAAAATCGATGGCGGAAATGAAAGTTGTTCCCTTGAATTGAACTAGAAAACTAACCACTCATCTTCGAAGGAAAATGTAGAGAAAAAGAAAATGAAGGAAAAAATGAATAGCCTCCTGTATATTTTGTTTCTCTCCTATTTAACATAAAACTACTATCCTAATGATAAGCTAAGGCTAAAAAATAGGAGATCATATTCAAAAGAGAAAATCTCTCTTCAATTCCACCAAACTTCTTTCCCAAATTGGATGGTAAATGGGTGCCCTTTTTATTGGTCAAGATGTAACCACATGATGAGATTTTTTCAAATTTAACTATCTTGCCATGATTAACTCTGATAATTGTCACCCAAAATATCTTTGATTTGCTCCACATCTTCCCAAATCAATATTCCAACAGGTTTTCCTATAAACCATAGAAAAAACACTTATAAGTTCACAAATTCACAACAAAAGCTAACCAAATCATGACATAAACGTATGAAAATAATGAATTTATCATATTCCGCCACATTTAGCTTTTGCTCATCCTCTAGCAAAATTTAAATTTACTTTTCCAAAACAAAAATTGTAATGCCCTCAACACGAACAATGAAACTCTAAAAACATCATAGCACATCTTGAATAACATTCTAAACAACTTAAAATTACCCATCAGGCATTTTCACTTGAAGATAAAATAATCCAACACATAGACAAAAAGGAAAAAAAGGAAAAATTGGTCACCTAGGGTTTCAACCTTCACCCAGGGTTTCTTGGATTGTTAGGGCTGTAGCTCAGCCATGGCTGGCCTTTAGCCTCCTGATCCGGGCAGTTCGGCTTCTCAACCTATTGTCAAGTCCTTCGAGGTGGTGCTAGCAGGTGGTGTTGCTTCTGGTGACAGGTCATCCGCCTTACCTAATGTTGGTTAGTATGCGTCACATAAGGGCGAACCGGCATTATTGATTTCTCGTGAGGATGAATTGAAGCTGGCGGAACCTTTAAACAATGTTCTGGTAGGCAGGTTTGCGTTTAGTCATCCACCTATGGATGTTATTTGGAGTTTCATTGTTTTGTTGGAATTAAAGGGTGTTTGCCTAGTGGGGCTTTTGGACTCTTATCATGTTGTTCTTCGTCCGGCGATGGAGGAGGATTACACAAGGTTATTTCTGAGACGAACATGGTTTGTCAAGGATTCACCTATGATAGTTTCGAAATGGATGATAGATTTTAAGTCGAATCAAGAATCTTCAATTGCCCCTATATGGGTTTCGTTCCTGGAGTTACCGTTACATTTTTTCAACATGAAATACTTGAACAAAATTGGATCATTGATTGGTCGTCCATTGCAAGTAGATTTGGCTACAAGAGATTTTCATCGGCCATCAGTGGCGAGAGTTCTTATTAAACTCGATGTTTCCAAAGAACCTATTCGACGTGTATGGATAGGGGAGGGGAATCAGGGTTTGGCAAAAGATCGACTATGAATTTTGGCCTGAGTTTTGTATACTTTTGTGAGAAAATTGGCCATGTTGAGGATGTGTACTTTACAAAAAATCCTAACTTACGGCCAGCAAAGGGGATTTTGCTAGCTAAGAGAGCTCATCATTTGATTTATGTGCCAAAAAACTCTGAAGGATCAAGCAAAATTTTGTCATCCAAGGATATTAGCGAAGACCAAGAAGTTAGATTAGTGAATAGGGACACAAGATAATAGGGAATAGATAGTTATTGTTGCCAACGATGCTTTAATGGATCAGGAGACGTATGAGATAGATAAGGGCAAAGAGATTTTGGTGGAGGGAACTTAGTTGCAGGTTGAAGAGTCGAGACCACTGGGTTTCGGCGGCCTTGAATCAAGATATTGCTGTGCTACCTCTATAACATCGGTTGTGGGGGTGATACAGAAGCAGAGCGATAAAGGATCAGTAGTTTTGTTGCTCTAGGCTGGAACGGAGGTTGGAGTAGAACCTTCTTGCTACAAGGATCGGGTAGGAGTAAGCTGTAGAGATAGGGAATCGTCAAGTTTGGTTCATTCGGTTAACTTGGTGGAGAGGGAATTCACTGAACTAGAGTTTGAAGCGGACGATGATGATGACTCATATAAATGCATGGTAGAGTTATCAAATTCATTTGCAATATTACAAACCTTAATTGAGGAAAACATACAGCTAGCAGTAGACAACGTGGCTTTTCAGTTTCTCTTAGATGTTCTTCGCGAGCTCGAAAACCCAGAAAGAGCTCTCTTGGTGTCACTCATGATCTGGGGATGTCAATGCAAGACCTTGTCATTTTTAAACAGTAGATTGAACAGAAGATAGGGTTACTGGAGCAAGATTGCCTGCAAAGAGCTGTCATTGATGCCAAGGATGTTGAGTTATTGAACAGATTGGATAAACCAAAAGCTAGCCGCCTTCCTATTTACAACAAGAAATTATTGGCCTTTCTTTATCAAGTTAAGTCCTCATTGTTTAACCATGATAAATCCATTTAATGCAATTGTTTGGAATATTAGGGGAGTTTCTAAATAAGATTCCCAGTGCCACTTGCGGGATATGTGTTTCAAAAATTCTATTAGCTTATTGGTCTTGCTTAAGCTGATGTCTTCAATCGATGTTTTGCCTTCTATTCGATTTATTCCTGCGCTTTGATAAGGCACATCCTATTTGGATGGGAAAATTTGGGTTTTTTGGAAGGATCTTTTTTCTTTAGCTTCTCAAGAGCATGGGGAACAAATGGTGCATCTTAAATTGACTTTCATGTCTGGAAGGTCAGTTCTTTTTTTAGCGGTTTATGCAAAGTGTACTCGAGTCGGAAGGAGGTGCTTATGGTTGGCCATGGACGGTATTAGATCAGATCTGGATGAACCATGGCTAGTCACGGGAGTTTTTAATGTTATTTCTTCGGTGGGTGAATGGTTGGGGGAGCTCCTGCAAATGGACAGAATATGACAGAGTTTAACTCAGCATAATTCAATTGCCCTCTTTCGGATGTTCCTTTTGATGGTTAGCCATTTTCATGGACGAATGGAATGGTTTGGCAACGGCTGGATCGGGCTGTTATGAATAATGCATGGGCATCAGCGTATGAGGCAGCTCATGTTTCACATTGGACTCGTGGTCATTCAGATCATGCGCCTTTGTTGATCAAGTGTGGTGCCTTTGTTAGGCATCCTTTCTCCTTTAAATATATGAATTTTTGGCACTCCAAGCCTGGGCTTATGCACGTAGTTCAAGAGAAATGGGATAAATCTGTGTCTATAGTAGGAATGGAGAAATTTTTTCGCAAGCTTATGAATGTCAAACGGGGTTTACGATATTGGAACAAAGACTCTGTAGGTAATATTCTCATGTTCAACAGGCTGAGAAGGCTTTGAAGGCATGTGGAAGGGAGTATGATAATAAGAGAGATGAAGTGTCACGGACTAAGTTAGGGGAAGTAAGGGTAGAGCATGCGAGGGCTCTATCTGTAGAATGTGAGTATTGATGACAAAAGTCGGCTATTAAATGGATTCAAGTGGGGGATGTGAATATCGCTTTCTTTCATTTTGTTGTTCGCCAAAGGAGAAGCATAAATTTTGTTGCAAGGATTAAACAGGACTCGGGGGCATGGATTGAAGATTTGGATGATATTAAGCATTCGGCAGTGGATTTCTTTGCTAAGTTATTTACTTCAGATAGAGAGGATCGATGTTAGCCAATGGTCTCGTTCCAATTGCCACAACTTCAAGGGGAGGATAATGAAAAATTATTGATGCTTTCAACACTTGATGAACTTAAAGAAGTGGTTTTTTCTATTTCACGTGATAGTGCCCTGGGTCCTGATGGTTTTGGGGCAGGTTTTTATCACAAGTTTTGGGAAATTGTGAATGATGATTTATGAGAAGCAGTTCATGATTTTTTTAAGACGGGGGTTTAACAGTATGCTGATCATTCTCGTACCAAAGGTTGTGGGTGCTACGCAATGGAGTGAGTTCCGACCAATTAGTCTGTACAATGTTAGCTCCAAGATTATTTCCAAATTATTGGCTAATCATTTAAATCCTCTCTTATCAGTTCTTATATCACCTTGGCAAACCGGTTTCATTCCTGGCAGGGGTATAATTGATAATATTTTGTTATCTCAAGAACTCGTGCTAGATTTAGATACATGGTTAAAGCACCCTAATGTGATTTTTAAGTTAGACATGGCCAAAGCGTACGATAGGGTGGAATGGAGTTTTCTAATTTTTATGTTGTGAAGGTTTGGTTTTCAGGAGGCAGTGGTCGATTTATGTTTTAGGGCATTTTCGAATAATTGGTTTTGGTGTTGGTTAATAGGGAGTCGGCTAGTTTTTTAAGTTTTCAAGGGGAGTTCAGCAAGGTGATCCTCTATCGCCATGTTTGTTCTTACTGGTGGCAAAATTTATCGGACGAGGGCTATCTAATATGTTCTTGCAAAATGACAGGCACTTTTATGTTTCGGCTGGTGATCGGGTGCCATACCTTGCTTTCGCTGACGATACTATAATCTTTGAACAGAGGATTGTTTAAACATTTAAAAAAAAATTTTGGATGATTACCAGGTTTTCTCGGGCCAAAGGGTAAATGCTAACAAGAGTTCATTTTTCATTTCCTCCAGAGCATCTGACGAATAGGTGTCGATGGTAACAAATCTTCTTGCCTTTCAACGTCAACTACTTCCCTTTGTTTATTTAGATGCCTCGATCTTTTCAAGCCGTTTAAGCACTATCTTGTTTGATGTGGTGCTAGCCAAGATTCGAAAGTGTTTGCAACACTGGAGTTCTAAAATGTTGTCTGGTGGTGGTAAAATTGTTCTGATATGTCATGCTTTGTCTTCGTTGCCCATGTATTTGCTACAAGTGCTATATCCTCCTAAAGCGGGCATTAGGTCATTGGGTAGATTGTATAATGTTTTTCTTTGGGATCACTCGGTTGACTATAAAAGAGTTCATTGGGCAGCATGGGAGAAGTTATGCTTTCCAGTAATGGAAGGTGGTTTAGGTTTTCGTAGATTTGAAGACATGATGGATGCCTTTTCTAACAAAGCTCTGGTGGAGGTTACGCTTAAATAATTCCATTTGGGCTTCATTTATGCATACTAAATATGTTAAACACATGCACCCCTTAGGGTTCAAGTGGCTCGGCCATCACCCAAATGGCATAGGTTGCAAGGTATCTGTGACTTTGCTAAATCAAAGATTTGGTGGTGTTTAGGTAGAGGTATGGTGGATTTTTGGTATGATCGTTGGTGTTTCCATGAGCCTTTGGCATCTATGATGGGAGTTGATAACCCTCTGCATTATTTTCTTGCGGAGTTTTATATGGAGCAAGGCTGGGATGTGCAGAGACTTCAACGACTTTTACCTATTAATTTAGTTCAATCCATCTCGCAATTGCAGTTGAAAGCAGACGAGGACGTTCATATGGTCTAGCTCCCCCCATCTTCAGGTCAGTTCTCGATCTCTTCTACTTGGGAAGAGCTTAGATCAAGGTGAAACCTCTTAGTTTTGGATCGCATGACTTGATGTAAGTTGCTGCCATTTAAAATTTACTTTTTTGGGTGGAGATTGTTGTGTAACTTTGTCTCCGTATATGGTAGTTTGCAGCGAAGAGGCTATCCTTTGGTTTCTCGGTGCAATTGTTGTCAATTGGAAGTAGAGGACCAGTATCATGTTTTTGTCTCGGGTTCGGTAGCAAGGCAAGTGCCGACACATTTCGGTAGGCAATATGGGTTGTTGAAATTACGATTTGCTAATGTTATCTCAATGTTTCAGGCATGGTACTTTTCAATATCTGGCCATTCGTTTGCTCATATTAGAATGGTGTTGTCGGTTTTAATTTCTTGGTTCTTGTGAAAAGCTAGAAATGACTCCAGGTTTCGAGGAGTGCGTTTTGCTAGTCAAGGGGTTATTTACAGGTTGAGAACTTTTTACAACAAATAAGGCTTGCTAGAAAGTTTAGAAGGTATCCTTTTTGTGGTGATTTGGATTGTCACCTCACAATATATGCTGGTCATAGGGTGGCACAAGTCCGGTGTTTGGTGATTTGCTGGCAAAGGCCGCTTTTGGGGATACTCAAGCTTAACACTGATGCAAGTGTCATTATCGTGAAGGCTTGTGGTGGTGGGATGGTAAGGGATCATGCGAGGAAGTTGGTTTTTGCGTTTTATAAGAAGTTTGGGAACTATGATGTATTGATGGCCAAAGGGGCTTTTGCTATTGCGTGGTCTCCAGCTGTGCATGGAACACCAGTTATCCCCATTAGTGGTTGTTAAGTGTTTATTATTAGCATTTTTAAGTATTATTTTGTGTGTATTTTTTGTACAAATTAGGATGATTTAAGATGTAATTTGCTTCTTAAGCTTCTAAATTTTGTGAATTTCATTTGAGCAACTTAAGATGCAAATGTTAGTTATATTTGTGAGAATTGAGAAGAGTTATCAAACGTTGAATCAAGTCGGATACAATTTCAACTTCATTAGAGCTCGATTCAACAATAATTTGGAAAGAAAATTGGTTATTCAAGGCAATTATTCTTGGAGCAATGCATGAACAACAACATGAACATCTTGTATGAAGTATCAGAGATGAGTTGAAAGCAGAAAAGAAGCAAGAAAACGCAGCAAAAGAGAAAATGCGACCCTTGAATACGCGAGCTGAGGTCGCGTATTGTGCCAAAATTTTTGCCACTTGCTCTGTTTTCACACTACTTTTTAGCTCAGTTCTAGACAAGAATTTTTGTTGCACTTGCTCAAGAAATCGTAGAGGAGTGGAATGGAAACTTTATGTCTTGTCATTAGACATTTTTTGACTCTCTTAACATTATATATGTTAGAATTATTAGACAAGAGAGAACTTAGTCATTAGGAAGAGTTTACATCAGATTTTAGCTCTAGAGTTTAGTGTTAGTCTTTTCTTGTTCTTTCTAACAAGAACTTGTGAGAACAATTGGAGATTTCATTGTACAACTCGCTTTTGCTGAAGAAATAGAAGATCATTGGGTACTTGTTCATCATCTTGGCTAAGCTTTCTTTATCTATCTTTTTTACTTGTGATTCAATATGTGTTTATACAATGAAACTATGCACTTTCTAGTTATATATCATATGCGTAGCTAAATTTCTAGATCTAGGAAGTAGATGAAACTTATAACTATTTGATATGAGTTGAATATGATTTACACTTACTACCTCTTGTATTAACTAGTTCATTTATATATGCTTATCATTTGTTGTTGCTTGATCACCAATAGCAAGTCTTTAGTTGTTATTATTCAATGAAAATTGATAATAATGATGGACCAACATAAATAGAGTTTAAGGATAGACTCATGAGAATAGAGGTACACTTAAGTGGATTATCTTTGTATTTCATGAAGAATAAAGAGTAGATCAAGTGATTCACTATAAGAATAGGAAAAACTAGACTATTCCAAACCACTACATCATGAGAATGATTTTTGGTAAATATATAAATAAATCTCTAGTTAAACAAGAGTAGTAATAAGAGGTAAATCTATTTATTTGTATCTTTAATGCCATAAGTGGACTCTATTTTCCTAGATTCAAGTGTTTAGTGACAATTCTCTATTGTTTACTTGCAAGTTATTTAGTTGATTTAGTGAGATATTTAGTATTGTGATTTTAATTGCTTTTATTGATAAGTTAGTCTAAATAATAGAGCAAGTGAAGGACCTAGTACTTGTAAAAGTTGCTCCCTGTGGGATCGATCCGATATATGCCTTAAACTATTATTTGACCTGTATGCTTGCAGTCAAACGAGTATATTTTGGAATTAAACTTATACTTATATCAAGAATCTGTCAAGCTTTTGGCGCCGTTGTCGAGGAGTGACAATATTAGGGTCTAATAAGTTTTATTAATTTAGACATTTTCTTTATTAGTTAGTTGAACTTTGTTTATAGATAAGTTATAATATTTATTTATTTTTGTGAAATAATTACTACATTATATCTTTTCTTCTTATTTGTAGTGTATGTATCGAATTTTACGGATAGTTGCACCTTTTGATCCGGAAATTAAAAGGACACTATGTAGACAAAGAAGGCACTCACCACAACAAGAGGAAGAAGAAATTCAGCACATAAAGAGAATCACTATAGAGTTGTCTTTTGAAGGAAAAATGGCGAAAAATGAAGCAAATAGATGAGCTCTTAGAGATTTTGCTCTATCGGGGACACAAGGATTACAAACAAGTATAGCATGGCCGATGGTAAATACTAATAATTTTGAGATTAAACCATCACTCATTCAAATGGTTCAACAATCTCAATTTGGAGGTAATACCGTAGAGGATCCTAATGCATACTTAGCCACATTTTTGGAGATATGTGATACTATTAAAATGAATGGAATTAGTGACGATGCTATAAGGCTAAGGTTGTTCCCATTTTCTTTAAGAGATAAGCCAAAATTTGGGTATATTCTCATGCTGCTAATATTTTCATTACTTGAGATGGTTTATCTAAGGCATTCTTGAATAAAAACTTTCCACTGGGTAAAACGGTTAAATTTAGAATGGACATTACTAGTTTTAGCCAACAAGAAGGTGGATCATTATATGAAGCGTGGGAAAGATTTAGAGATTCGTTTCGAAAATATCCACACCATGGACTTCTCGAATGGCGAATTGTACAAATTTATAATAATGGTTTATCTTTCTCTACTAAAACTACTATTGATGCAGCCGCAAGTGGAGTTTTAAAGGGTAAATCACACCAAAAAACTCAAAACTTGATAGAGAAGATGGGGGCAAACAATTACCAATGGGCAAATGAGCGAGATAGTTCTTGTGACGACTTGAAAATTTGCTTATATTTTCTTATAATTTCCTCTTATTTTGTATCAATTATTTTATAATTCCTTTACTACTAATTTTATTCTCTCAATAGTTGTAATATAAAATAGAATCGAGAGTTTTACTTTTACTTTTATAGTTAGAGCAAACTAGGGTTTTGCGCATTTCGGTAGTGTGATCACTTGGCGAGGTGTGTGTACTGAATTTGGGGTATAAGAGTGAGTATTTGGTAAGAGGAAGTGTGTGATTTGAAGTGCTTAAAAATAAGTTAGTGAATTATAAGTTAAAACAAAAGTACGAGAGATTTAAGAAAATAGGGTTGAATCGACGTGCACCGTTTGTTACCGAGTGAGTACACCACTTGACCAATACTTTCTTACCCTAATCTCCTTGTTTTTATTTCATCTAATTTTTCCTAAATTAACCGTTAAGTCAGCCACCATTTTTTACCAACGAAAAAGAAGAAAAGAAAAAAAGGGAAAAGAATCTTGATTGTCAAGTGTTGGCAATCAAAGCAATGGTTGACCAAGACATTTTCCTTTCTTCTTATCTTCCATTTTGGCTAACATTCCTCCATTATTTCTTCATGTTGGCCGAAAATTGGGAGAGAAAAACAAGAGAGGAGAACTTCCAATTCCAACCTTGTTATTAGCCTTGTTTGAGTTAAATCACAAAAACCAAACCGATTAAACTTGCATCTTGGTGCTTAGGAAGCTAGGAGTGGTGAAATTCTTGGGAGAAATTGCTTGGTTCCTCACTTTCAAGAAGGTTTTGGAAGGTATAAGTTCATCCACTTCTTGTCTCTATCTTAATCTTGCTAAATATGCTATAGAAGCTTTGAATCTTGGAATATTATGGATGATTTTCTAGTTTTGGATTGTTTAGTGAAAATTTCAGCTAGGGTTTATATTTTTCAGCTTTAATTATGTTGTTTAACTAGCAAATATTGGTATTGAGCTTGGATATGGAATTTGTGAGGCAATAAATGGTATGATTGTGACTTTTTAGCATTAAAAGATGAATTTCCAGCTTTGATGAGAAAATTCCAGTTTTAGTAGTGGTTGAAGATTTGCTAGAAATGAGTTATATTTAGATGTGTTTTAGCCTAGATAAAGAGCTATCATGATATGTTTATTGGTGGTGTTTGAATTGGGTTGATTTGGGAAAAAACATGAAGCCTTAAATGGCTGGAAAATTGGACAAATACAAAGGGTATGCTGTCCAAATTTTCATTCGAGAGATAAATGAGTGAACTTGGAACTTGAGCGGTGATTCGTGGTCGAATTGAACTTCGGTTGTTTAGAGTATTGCAGTTTCTTTTAGTAAAGGTATATAAGCTAAATTTTTTGCCAAAACTCGTACCTTTAAAAGGCGAAAGTAGTGACCACTTTAAATACGATTTTTTAGTTTTTAATGCCAAGTTGTGAACTTATAAGTGTTAATCGCTTTTTTATCGAAACCAAAAGAGCGAGCATGAATTTTCTAGGGTTTAATATGTAAAATGAGTACTACTTAAATAAGTTTTATTTACTTGATTTTCTTTAAGTGAAACCCCTATATTTTGAACCCTATTTGATTGCAAACTGTTAAACGGTATTCTATCACAGATTTGGACTCCAACCAAGGAGTTGAACTTGAGCGTTGTTTTGAAAAATAATAACTCATTGGTGAGTGTTTTCCAAAGCATGATTGAGCTTGATCTTTGAATGAAATAATTTGCTAATGCGATTGAATAATACTTGACTTGTTTGGATGAGGTGAGGGTGTACTTTATCGCACTCGTCCTCCCCTTCTTGATTGATCTCGTACTTGCTTGAGTTTCATTGACTTGTACTTGTATTGGTGCTTGCGTTTGACTTGTAAGTGTTGAGCGGTAGCATGTACCACACTCAATCCTAGTGGGATGTACCACTCATCCCGTCTTACTACTTTTATCCTCACCCTATTGGTTAGTCAGTCGAATCGAGCCAGTAAGGGCTTGGTCGAGGAGACTGGCGAACCATAGGTATTGTTTATTGTATAATCCTTTGGATATGGTCCACTGGATTCGGTATACTCGAGTATTACCATTACTCTTACTTTGGAGTTCGGGCCCAGTAAGGGGGTTGATTGGTGGATGAAAATTGGTGTAAAGTGGAGATCTATGGTCATGGTTTTACTTCTTTAAATGTTGACGGAGTGTCAACGGGTTCAGATCAAGTAATGCAACGGGAATTTGCCTCTTGAAAGTCATCTGTATCCTTATACTTGGAAATGATTGTTACTTGTAGTGTTATTATTTCTCTTATGAACTTTTACGCCTGCTCATTTTGAGATTTCAAGTTTTACAAAATGACCAACTTGCTACTTGGGTCTGCATGAAGTTTTGGAACCTTACTGAGCTTTGGCTCACTCTATTAGTTTTTGTTTTCCTTACAAGGGGTACGAGCATAGGCGTGAAGCTGGAAAGGCTAATTTTGTCTAGACTTTTAACGTTTCTAATTCTTCTAGCGCTTGTGCTCGATTAGAGTTAGAAGTGCAACTAGAACTTGAATCTCTTGTTATATTCGGATATGTATGAATGCTTGAGATAGAAATGAATGTACATGTACGTTCAAAGTTTGGGAACTGTTGTTTCCTTTACTTTTGAGGTTGTAACTTGTTTTCTTGAAGTGAGTGAGTGAATCTTGGCGAGAACTAGGCAGGCGGTCCGCTAAACCCTGAGATAAGCCCTAGGGCGAGATGAGATCATCACAGGTGGTATTAGAGCCTAGATTTGAATTGGTCTGGACTGATTGAGTGACTTGTACTTGATATGGCTTACATACGAACATCTAACTGTGAAACCCAGAGAGTCGGTGGTAAACTTGGCTTTGCTTGTTTAACTTGCTTATTCTCTTGATACTACTTGGAATGTAGGAAATGGAAGGAAATGACGAGAACGAGAATGCCGAGCAACCCCGTCGAGTGCTTAGCTATCAGGAACATCCAGAAGGGCCGGTACTTCAGTGGGCCCCGGAACGTAGGGTTGGGCACTGTAATTGTTGGCGGACCTACTCATATTCCGATAAGGTGGTCCTTGCCATAGAGGACAAGAGGGAAATTTTGGCCAATACAAGTCGTAGGGCCCAAACTGAGATCGAGCGTGGCGAGGGAAGTAAGGGATCGAACCGATAACATTTTAACCGAATGTGGGGCACTTGTGGAGGAAGTAGTACAGGTGAACTTGGCCGAGGAAGATTAAGTGAACGTAGCTCCTAGTGATTCAGGAGCCAGCCGCACCTGAAGAGGTGGTGGAGTCAGCTGGATCAGTGACAAACCAAGTTAGGGATCCAGGGTTTTGGGGTTTGCATGTGATAGTTAGGGACATAGTTGGGATGACACGTCATCTTTTGTTTTTGATATTGATGTGTTAAGGCTGATGTATAAAGTACCTGCGTTTGTTCTATGTCCTTCGGTTGTTAAAAGTTCTTGACTTTATTAGGTTGATAAGTACAGTACTTCATGACTTGATATGTGAATTGCTATGATATGTATATAAAGAAAGTATGTTACTTTAAAATGTGCTCTATTATTTTCATTTTATGATTTGAAAATATTTTTATCATGCTTTATAACTACTTTATTTTGTTTATACCTATATAGTCTATTTTTTTCAAAAAAGGCATGGATGGTAGGCGAAGTCAGGGATGTGGAACTAGTCGAGGACGTGGTTCTAGATATGGATGTGGAGCTAGACAAGTACAAGAATCGAGAGAAGAGAGAGATGCGATGGCCAAGCAACAACCCGAACCTAGGGGATCAAGTAGCAACGGCAATCCAGCAAATGACTAATATTTTATCTTGATTGGTAGAGCAGCAGGGTCAAGCCCCTGTCAATCAGTCTAGGGACCCTGAAATAGGGGAAGATAGGGCCCTAGAGTGGTTTCGAAAGTTCTCACCTCCCAAGTTTCTTGGAGGACCAGACCCGGAGGTTTCGGAGAGATGGCTGGAAACAATGATCATTATTTTCGCTGGCTTAAATTACACGGAGGAAGAATAGGTAAATTTTGCCTTATTCCAATTTGAGGGACCAGCCAGAGCTTGGTGGAATGTAATTAGTACTAAGTGGGAGAGAGAAAGGACAGTATGGACTTGGTTGAACTTTGTGCGAGAGTTTAACTAGAAATATCTTCCACCAATAGTCCAGAAGAAAAGGGAGGATGATTTTATTAGGCTACATCAAGGAGGCTTAAGTGTATCTGAGTATGAGACTCAGTTCACCAAGTTATCAAAATTTGCTCCTGAATTGATAGCTACAGAGCAAAGGAGGGTGAGGCGGTTTGTGCAAGGATTGAACGTAGAGATACAAGAGACTTTAGCGGCGGTACAAATTAATACTTTCACGAAGGTTCTTGAGAAAGCCCAGAGGATTGAGATTGCAAGGGCGCAGGTGAAGGCTTTTAATGCAAGAAAGAAAGGTGCATCTAGTGGAGACCAAGGGCAGGAACAAGGTGATCAAGGTATGCCACCTCCTAAAGTGGGTCGAGGAGCTGGTGGTGTGAGAATTTTAGGGACACCTAAGGAACTTACTCCGAGAGGAGCCCCAGGTGGAAGAGGACAACTGAGAGGTGCCTCACAAGGAGGTCAACATCAATCCTTTGTGGATATTGTGGAAAAACCAATCATACTGAGGATAAATGTTGGAGAAAGGCACGAAAATGTTTATGGTGTGGTAATGCTGAGCACCAAATTGTAACTTGTCCCCTCTTCGGTGAGACTCAGCAGTTTGATAGGTCAAACCCTAAACAACCAGATTTAGGAAGGAATAGATCCAGAGTGCCTGCTAGAGCGTATACCTTAAACCACGAGCAAGCGCTTAACCCGTCTAAAGTGGCAGAAGATACGATTCATGTTTTCCATTGTCTGTCTAAAATTTTGGCTATGGTAAGACCTGGGAGTTAGAGACGGACATGCAAGAAAAATACCCTGAGTTATTTACGAATAAATGTATGAATTTCAAGGTCGAAATTCTCTTAAGGAGGAGAGAGTGTGACGACTTGAAAATTTGCTTATATTTTCTTATAATTCCCTCTTATTTTGAATAAATTATTTTATAATTCCTTTACTACTAATTTTATTTTCTCTACAGTTATAATATATAATAGAATCGAGAGTTTTACTTTTACTTTTATAGTTAGAGCAAACTAGGGTTTTGCGCATTTCGGTAGTGTGATCACTTGGTGAGGTGTGTGTACTGAATTTGATGGATAAGAGTGAGTATTAGGTAGGAGGAAGTGTGTGATTTGAAGTGCTTAAAAATAAGTTGGTGAATTATAAGTTAAAACAAAAGTACGAGAGATTTAAGAAAATAGGCTTGAATCGACGTGCACCGTTTGTTACCGATTGAGTACACCACTTGACCAATACTTTCTTACCCTAATCTCCTTGTTTTTATTTCATCTAATTTTTCCTAAATTAACCGTTAAGTCAACCACCATTTTTTACCAAAGAAAAGGAAGAAAAGAAAAAAAAAAGGAAAAGAATCTTGATTGCCAAGTGTTGGCAATCAAAGCAATGGTTGACCAAGACATTTTTCTTTCTTCTTATCTTCCATTTTGGCTAACTTTCCTCCATTATTTCTTCATGTTGGCTGAAAATTGGGGGAGAAAAACAAGATAGGAGAACTTCCAATTCCAACCTTGATTTTAGCCATGTTTGAGTTAAATCACAAAAACCAAACCGATTAAACTTGCATCTTGATGCTTAGGAAGCTAGGAGTGGCGAAATTCTTGGGAGAAATTGCTTGATTCCTCACTTTCAAGAAGGTTTTGGAAGGTCTAAGTTCATCCACTTCTTGTTTCTACCTTAATCTTGCTAAATATGCTATAGAAGCTTTGAATCTTGGAATATTATGGATGATTTTCTAGCTTTGGATTGTTTAGTGAAAATTTCAGCTAGAGTTTATTTTTTTCAGCTTTAATTATGTTGTTTGACTAGCAAATGTTGGTATTGAGCTTGGATATGGAATTTGTGAGGCGATAAATGGCATGATTGTGACTTTTTAGCATTAAAAGATGAATTTCCAGCCTTATGAGAAAATTCCAGTTTTAGTAGTGGTTGAAAATTTGCTAGAAATGAGTTATATTTAGATGTGTTTTAGCCTAGATAAAGAGCTATCTTGATATGTTTATTGGTGGTGTTTGAATTGGGTTGATTCGGGAAAAAATATGAAGCCTTGAATGGCTGGAAAATTGGACAAATACAAAGGGTATGCTGTCCAAATTTTCATTCGAGAGATAAGTGAGTGAATTTGGAACTTGAACGGTGATTCGTGGTCGAATTGAACTTCGGTTGTTTAGAGTATTGCAGTTTCTTTTAGTAGAGGTATATAAGCTGAATTTTTTGCCAAAACTCGTACCTTTAAAAGGCGAAAGTAGTGACCACGTTAAATACGATTTCTTAGTTTTTAACGCCAAGTTGCGAACTTAAAAGTGTTAATCGCTTTTTTATCGAAACCAAAAGAGCGGGCATGAATTTTCTAGAGTTTGATAAGTAAAATGAGTACTACTTAAACAAGTTTTATTTACTTGATTTTCTTTAAGTGAAACCCCTATATTTTGAACCCTATTTGATTGCAAACTGTTAAACGGTATTCTATCGCAGGTTTGGACTCCAACCAGGGAGTTGAACTTGAGCTCGGTTTTGAAAAGTAATAACTCATTGGTGAGTGTTTTCCAATGCATGATTGAGCTTGATCTTTGAATGAAATAATTTGCTAATGCGATTGAATAATACTTGACTTGTTTGGATGAGGTGAGGGTGTACTTATCACACTCGTCCTCCCCTTCTTGAGTGATCTCGTACTTGCTTGAGCTTCATTGACTTGTACTTGTATTGGTGCATGTGTTTGACTTGTAAGTGCTGAGCGGTAGCATGTACCACACTCAATCCGAGTGGGAGGTACCTCTCATCCCGTCTTACTACTTTTATTCTCACCCTATTGGTTAGTCAGTCGAATCGAGCCAGTAAGGACTTGGTCGAGGAGATTGGCGAACCATAGGTATTGTTTATTGTATAATCCTTTGGATATGGTCCATTGGATTCGGTATACTTGAGTATTACCATCACTCTTACTTTGGAGTTCGGGCCCGGTAAGGGGGTTCATTGGTGTAAAGTGGAGATCTATGGTCATGGTTTTACTTCTTTAAATGTTGACGGAGTGTCAACAGGTTCAGATCAAGTAATGCAACGGGAATTTTGCTCTTGAGAGCCATCTGTGTCCTTATACTTGGAAATGATTGTTACTTGTAGTGTTATTGTTTCTTTTATTAACTTTTACGCCTGCTCATTTTGAGATTTCAAGTTTTACAAAGTGACCAACTTGCTACTTGGGTCTGCATGAAGTTTTGGAACCTCACTGAGTTTTGACTCACTCTATTAGTTTTTGTTTTCCTTACAGGGGGTACGAGCATAGGCGTGAAGCTGGAAAGGCTAATTTTGTCTAGACTTTTAACGTTTGTAATTCTTCTACTGCTAGTGCTCGATTAGGGTTAGAAGTGCAACTAGAACTTGAATCTCTTGTTATATTCGGATATGTATGAATGGTTGAGATAGAAATGAATTTACATGTACGTTCAAAGCTTGGGAACTGTTGTTTCCTTTACTTTTGAGGTTGTAACTTGTTTTCTTGAAGTGAGTGAGTGAATCCTGGCGAGAGCTAGGCAGGCGGTCCGCTAAACCCTGAGATACGCCCTAGGGCGAGATGGGATCATCACATATGGTATTAGAGCCCAGGTTTGAATTGGTCTGGACTGATTGAGTGACTTGTACTTGATATGGCTTACGTACAAACGTCTAACTGTGAAACCATAGAGAGTCGGTGGTAAACTTGGCTTTGCTTGTTTAAATTGCTTATTCTCTTGATACTACTTGGAATGTTGGAAATGGAAGGAAATGACGAGAACGAGAATGCCGAGCGACCTCATCGAGTGCTTAGCTATCAGGAACATCCAGGAGGGCCAGTACTTCAGTGGGCCCCGGAACGTAGGGTTAGGCACTATGATTGTTGGCGGAGCTACTCATATCTCGATAGGGTGGTCCTTGCCATAGAGGACAAGAAGGGAATTTTGGCCAGTGCAAATCGTAGGGTCCAAACTGAGATCGAGCGTGGTGAGGGAAATAAGGGATCGAACCGATAACATTTTAACCGAGTGTGGGGCACTTGTGGAGGAAGTAGTACTGGTGAACTTGGTTGAGGAAGGTTAAGGGAACGTAGCTCCTAGTGACTCAGGAGCCAGCCGCACCTGAAGAGGTGGTGGAGTCAGCTGGATCAGTGACAAACCAAATTAGGGATCCAGGGTTTTGGGGTTTGCATGAGATAGTTAGGGACATAGTTGGGATGACACGTCATCTTTTGTTTTTGATATTGATGTGCTAAGGCTGATGTACATAGCACCTGCTTTTGTTCTATGTCCTTCGGTTGTTATAAGTTCTTGACTTTATTAGGTTGATATGTACAATACTTCATGACTTGATATGTGAATTGCTATGATATGTATATAAAGAAAGTATGTTATTTTAAAATGTGCTCTATTATTTTCATTTTATGATTTGAAAATATTTTTATCGGGCTTTATAACTACTTTATTTTACTTATACCTATATAGTCTATTTTTTCAAAAGAGGCATGGAGGGTAGGTGAAGTCAGGGACGTGGTTCTTGCCATGGACGTGGAGCTAGACAAGTACAAGAATCGAGAGAAGAGAGAGATGCGATGGCCAAGCAACAACCCGAACCTAGGGGATCAAGTAGCAACGGCAATCCAGCAAATGACTAATATTTTAGCTTGATTGGTAGATCAGCAAGGTCAAGCCCCTGTCAATCAGCCTAGGGACCCTGAAATAGGGGAAGATAGGGCCCTAGAGCGGTTTCAAAAGTTCTCTCCTCCCAAGTTTCTTGGAGGACCAGACCCGGAGGTGGCGGAGAGATGGTTGGAAATAATGATCAATATTTTCGCTGGCTTGAATTACACAGAGGAAAGACAGGTAAATTTTGCCGTATTCCAATTTGAGGGATCAGTCAGAGTTTGGTGGAATGTAATTAGGGCAAAGCGGGAGAGAGAAAGGACAGTATGGACCTGGTTGAACTTTGTGCGAGAGTTTAACGAGAAATATCTTCCACGAACAGCCTAGGAGAAAAGGGAGGATGATTTTATTAGACTACGTCAAGGAGGCTTAAGTGTATCTGAGTATGAGACTCAGTTCACCAAGTTATCGAAATTTGCTCCTGAATTGATAGCTACAGAGCAAAGAAGGGTGAGGCGGTTTATGCAAGGATTGAACGTAGAGATACAAAAGACTTTAGCGGTGGTACAAATTAATACTTTCACGAAGGTTCTTGAGAAAGCCCAGAAGATTGAGATTGCAAGGGCGCAGGTGAAGGCTTTTCATGCAAGAAAGAAAGGTCCGTCTAGTGGAGACCAAGGGCAGGAACAAGGTGATCAAGGTATGCCACCTCCTAAAGTGGGTCGAGGAGCTGGTGGTGTGAGAATTTCGGGGACACCTAAGGAACTTACTCCGAGAGGAGCCCCAGGTGGAAGAGGATAACGGAGAGGTGCCTCACAAGAAGGTCAACATCAATTCTTTGTGGATATTGTGGAAAAACCAATCATACTGAGGATAAATGTTGGAGAAAGGCACGAAAATATTTATGGTGTGGTAGTGCTGAGCACCAAATTGTAACCTGTCCCCAATTCGGTGAGACTCAGCAGTTAGATAGGTCAAACCCTAAACAACTAGATGTAGGAAGGAATAGATCTAAAGTGCCTGCCAGAGTGTATACCTTAAACCTCCAGCAAGCGCTTAACCTGTCTAAAGTGACAGAAGGTACGATTCATGTTTTCCATTGTCTGGCTAAAATTTTGGCTATGGTAAGACCTGGGAGTTAGAGACGGACATGCAAGAAAAATACCCTGAGTTATTTACGAATAAATGTATGAATTTCACGGTTGAAATTCTCTTAAGGAGGAGAGAGTGTGACGACTTGAAAATTTGCTTATATTTTCTTATAATTTCCTCTTATTTTGAATAAATTATTTTATAATTCCTTTACGACTAATTTTATTCTCTCTATAGTTGTAATATATAATAGAATCGAAAGTTTTACTTTTACTTTTATAGTTAGAGCAGACTAAGGTTTTGCGCATTTCGGTAGTGTGATCACTTGATGAGGTGTGCGTACTGAATTTGGTCGATAAGAGTGAGTATTAGGTGAGAGAAAGTGTGTGATTTGAAGTGCTTAAGAATAAGTTAGTGAATTATAAGTTAAAACAAAAGTACGAGAGTCTAAGAAAATAGGCTTGAATCGACATGCACCGTTTATTATCGAGTGAGTACACCACTTGACCAATACTTTCTTACCCTAATCTCCTTGTTTTTATTTCATCTAATTTTTCCTAAATTAACCGTTAAGTCAGCCACCATTTTTTACCAAAGAAAAAGAAGAAAAGAAAAAAAAGGAAAAGAATCTTGATTACCAAGTGTTGGCAATCAAAGCAATGGTTGACCAAGACATTTTCCTTTCTTCTTATCTTCCATTTTGGCTAACATTCCTCCATTATTTCTTCATGTTGGCCGAAAATTGGGAGAGAAGAACAAGAGAGGAGAACTTCCAATTCCAACCTTGATTTTAGCCTTGTTTGAGTTAAATCACAAAACCAAACCGATTAAACTTGCATCTTGGTGCTTAGGAAGCTAGGAGTGGTGAAATTCTTGGGAGAAATTGTTTGGTTCCTCACTTTCAAGAAGGTTTTGGAAGGTATAAGTTCATCCATGTGAGGCCCCGAAAGAAAAAAAAATTTCTGGTGAACAGTAACGTTTACAGAATCCGGCCGCAAATCCGGCCAGTTCTTGGCCGGATTGCTGGCCGGATTGAGTTGGCCGTTTGAAAAATTTTGATTTGTTTCTGCCTCGAATCCGGCCGACTATCCGGCCAGAATCTGTCGCGTACAGTTTTCCTTAATGGGTAAGTTTTCAATTTTGACCAGATTTGAGGGTTCAAAACCCACTTTTCTTCATTCTAAGATGACCGAACCTTCTTGGGAGCAAAAGAAAGAGAGAAACTCCATTCTTTTCCTTTGATTTATTTCATCAATCTTGGGTGATTTCTTTCAAGTGCCGAATCTACTCCGATTAACTTCAAGTCTAAGGTGATGGCAAGCTAAGGGTGGAAAGTTTTGAGAAGTAAAGGGTTTTGCTTGGTTTATTTTCAAGGTGTTGGATGGTATAACCCTTAGAAACCTTCTTTGCTTTTAATACTTTCAAATTTATGGTTTAAGGTCGTAGTTATGGTAGTTTTGTGAGAGATTTCTAGATTTAAAGTAGTATGATGGTAATTTTCTGATTTTTGGGGAATTTTTCTGTTTTCATATGATGGTTATGATTGGCCTTGGATTGATAGCTCTAAATTGTGTTAAATGGAATTTTGTGCGTTAATTGCCGAAAATTTTAGATTTGTACGGAAAATTTCAGATTTAGGGTTTTGATTTGGGGCTTTCTTATGATTGGTTCTTGTGCTCTTAATTGGTTAAGATTTAAGGGTATTGTGGCCCTAATTGGGTGTATTTTATAGGCTATGATTTGTATGTGAAAATGTGGTTGAATTGAGATATATTTGGTATTGTTTTGTAATATGGAAAATAAGAAAATTAAGGGGGAAATGCTGTCCAATCTTTGAGAGTATTTGATTGTTTTGAATTTGAGTTGATCTTGATTACTTTTATGGAAATTCTTGTGATTTGGAAGCTAGGAGGATAAGTTCCATATTTGCAATATTTCTAGACTTGATCTAAGTTATTTCCTCTTTGATTTTGGCATGTATATGATTAGTGGAATTTATTCTAGGGTTAAGATGGCATTTCTAGCCTTAATAGCTATTAGTAATGGTTATATGCAAAGGTTGGTTTAGAAGTGTACTTTCAGTCTTACCTTATTTTTGGACCGAACTTGGACTGCCAATTTCTCTATGATTTAGACCGAATCAGTCTTTACATAAAACATGAAAGTTGTAGATATATGAGTTAGCTATCTACTTGCAAATTTTCAGATAGATTGGAGTACTGTAGCTAGTGAATTGTCCAAAAAACCCTTGACTACTCATAAGCCCTGTTTTGTGGACAGTTTTCCGTTTTCTGTTGAATTTTGATTTTTGACGATGAAAATGTATGTTTTGGCCATGGAGGTCTTCATAAGAAATGTTGGTATATGTCTTAGCTTCGTAACGCCATAAGATTCGTTTCAATCCGATAAGTATAGTTTCAGTTGTGGTTGTTGTGCCGAAAGGTGTGTGGAGCTTGATAATATTAGAATTCCCATTCCTTGACTTGATATTTGTAATCTAGGGTTTCGACTTGAGCATGACAATGGTACATGATAGATGAGATTCGTGAGCCGTGGTTGGTGAGTGATCTCTTAACTATTTCCAAAAGTTACATTTGAAATAATTCTTGCATTGGTTACATGATTGCATATCATCGTGTTTGTGTGTGTGCCATGACATTTTGGCTCTGATGAGTTCTTGGGAAAATCTTGTGCTTAGAACCAACGTCTCCACTACTATTTATGCATTCTTTGGAGCACGATGGCTCCTTATTTCTGTTTATCTATTACTTGAACTAAGGGAGCGTTGGATATTTAAGTACAAGGATTTCACTGGCTCAAAAGAGCAATATACGCACATTTGATCACTGATTCTTGATATCACTTCAATGAAATATTGTAAAGTTTATTTGATTACCGATTTTACTGGTCACTTGCTGAGCTTCTAGCTCACCCCCAAATGTTTTCTTCTCCCCACAGGGATCGATGCAAAAGAAGTACCTGTATTACGTTATCCGTGTGACTGGATGGCATGTATCTTGTATAGTTTAGATTTGGATTCATTTTGTGTAATAGTTGGGCTAGGGTGACTGTTTGAAATTGGAATGGATGGATTTCTCTTGTACACTTTGATTTTTGATTTATCTTGTGTAATTATTGGGGTTTGTATGGATGTTTGGATTTGAATCGGATGTATGTGACGTTCCACGCTTGGGAATTAGTTTCCGCTTCGTTTATGATACGTAATTCTTCGAGGAATTGATGTATATTTGAGATTTATATTGTAATTTATTTGAGGACTGTAGTGAGTGACTGAGTCCCGGCGAGAGTTGGGCAGGCGGTCCGCCGAACCCTTTGGTACGCCTTAGGGGGAGTTGGGGCTGTCACAATCCACTTCTTGTCTCTACCGTAATCTTGCTAAATATGCTATAGAAGCTTTGAATCTTAGAATATTATAGATGATTTTCTAGTTTTGGATTGTTTAGTGAAAATTTCAGCTAGGGTTTATATTTTTCAGCTTTAATTATGTTGTTTAACTAGCAAATGTTGGTATTGAAATTGGATATGGAATTTGTGAGGCGATTAATGGCATGATTGTGACTTTTTAGCATTAAAAGATGAATTTCCAGCTTTGATGAGAAAATTCCAGTTTTGGTAGTGGTTTAAGATTTGCTAGAAATGAATTATATTTGGATGTGTTTTAGCCTAGATAAAGAGCTATCTTGATAGTGCCCATGAGTGATCTCCCCGAAGAGTGCATCCACCAACACTGCAACTTTAGCAGAAGCGAGTCAGTGTCGCCCACGTGCAGACCGAGAACTTGTTCAAACCAGCCCCAGACCTGGCATGCTGCTTGGCAGCGTACAAAACAATGTGTCAGAGAGTTTTCATTGGGACAAAAAGGGCATTTAGAAGGCACGTGCAGACCAAACTGCCGCAGTATCTCCGGAAACGGAAGCAAATTATTTAGCAAGAGCCACATGAAAATCGAAATTTTGACAGGTATACTGCAGTCCCAGATTAGCTTGCGAGAGATTAAAGGGTTGGTAGGGGTCCGAAACTTGTCTAGTGCAGACGAAACCTTGAAAGTGCTAGATGTTGAGGGCTGCCAAATGACTCGGTCCTTGCCCTGCGAGGGAAGAACCTGGAAAGCAAGGATGCGTTGTCGTTCCTCCATTGTGAGTGAGCCCTCAACCTGGTCTAAGCACCACTCCCCCTTAGCCATTAGCTCTGCAATTTGTACATGGGGCAGTGGTAACGATTGCTTGTCGCGTGCCAGTGGACCCGTACCCAACCAGTTCTCAAACCAGAAGGATGCACTACCATCATGAACCAGCATCCGTATGTGCTTCTCCATGAAGGCTCGGACTTGCGCCAATCTTCTCCAGATCCTCGAGCTCGAGGCTCTTACTGGTGCTATCGTCAGGTGCTCGTGTGCTGCTACGTTTTTGGACAGAGTATAGCGAGTCCAAAGCGTGTCACCACTTCTCAGCTTCCACCATAGCTTGCATCCAAAGGCCAGCATCACATCTTCAAGCTTATGAATTCCAAGGCCATTGTGCTCAGTAGGAGAGCAAAATGCATTCCAGGTTCTCTAGTGCCGTTTTCCACGCCCCTCAGCCTCTCCCCAGAAAAATCGGGACATTATCTGCTTAATTTGGCGTAGGATGGCTTTCGGAGGCTCCTGAACCACAAAAGTGTATAAAGGCATTGCTGCCAGCGCTTATCTGTTGGGAGCTATGGAAGGTCGGAATAAGGCAGTGTATGACGACTTTGTGACTTCACCTGCTCAAGTCCGCCGCTAGTTAGTGGGTTTACTGAATGATATTGGAGTTGCTTACCTCTTTCCATCTTCAACTTTGCAGGATACAACCTTACGGCATTTGGGGTTGGTTACAATGGCAGACCGTCCACGGCGCATCAAATGCATTTCTCTTTCTTGGTCCTTGCCGCCTTACCCTTATGTGAAACTGAATGTAGATGGTTCCTCTCTTGGTAACCCAGGTTCCTCAGGGGGTGGTGGTATTATACGTGATCACACTGGTTGTGTCCTAAAGGCCTTCTTTTCCTTCTACGGATTTCGTACCAATATGGAGACAGAGGCAATGGCTCTCTTGGAGGGACTCCGACTGTGTCTTGCTCTGGGGTTACCAAAGCTAATTATGCAGATGGACTCGAAGCAGTTGTTCAGTATGGTACAACAAACTTCAGCAGTGCCTTGGAAGCTCGACACCATTATTAGCCATGTACGCCAGGTGCTTACCAAAGCACATTTCATTTTGGAGCATTGCTACGGGAGCTCAGCTCAGTAGCAGACATCCTGGCAAAACAAGCAGCAACGAGCAGCCAATCGGCCACTTACGACGTGGCCAGTCTGCCACCACGTGTAAAAGGCATCTCAGCCTTATATACTCAGCAATTTCCTTATTTTCGCCTCCAGCGTGTAAAGGAGTAGTACTCCTAGTTTCATTCTCTTTTGGAATTTTAATAAGATTATTATTTAAAAAAAAGAGCTATCTTGATATGTTTATTGGTGGTGTTTGAATTGGGTTGATTTGGGGAAAAACATGAAGCCTTGAATGGCTGGAAAATTGGACAAATACAAAGGGTATGCTGCCCAAATTTTCAGTCGAGGGATAAATGAGTGAACTTGGAACTTGAGCAGTGATTCGTGGTCAAATTGAACTTCGGTTGTTTAGAGTATTCAAGTTTCTTTTAGTAGAGGTATATAAGCTGAATTTTTTGCCAAAACTCATACCTTTTAAAAGGCGAAAGTAGCGACCACTTTAAATACGATTTCTTAGTTTTTAACGCCAAGTTGCGAACTTATAAGTGTTAATCGCTTCTTTATCGAAACCAAAAGAGCGAGTATGAATTTTCTAGAGTTTGATAAGTAAAATGAGTACTACTTAAACAAGTTTTATTTACTTGATTTTCTTTAAGTGAAACCCCTATATTTTGAACCCTAATTGATTGCAAACTGTTAAAAGGTATTCTATCGTAGATTTGGATTCCAGCCAGGGAGTTGAACTTGAGAGTGGTTTTGAAAAGCAATAACTCATTGGTGAGTGTTTTCCAATGCATGATTGAGCTTGATCTTTGAATGAAATGATTTGCTAATGCAATTGAATAATACTTGACTTGTTTGGATAAGGCGAAGGTGTACTTTATCGCACTCCTCCTCCCCTTCTTGAGTGATCTCGTAGTTGCTTGAGCTTGATTGATTTGTACTTGTATTGGTGCTTGTGTTTGACTTGTAAGTGTTGAGCAGTAGCATGTACCACACTCAATCTCAGTGGGAGGCACCTATCATCTCGTCTCACTATTTTTATCCTCACCCTATTGGTTAGTCAGTCGAATCGAGCTAGTAAGGGTTTGGTCGAGGAGACTGGCGAACCATAGGTACTGTTTATTGTTTATTGTTTATTGTATAATCGTTTGGATATGGTCCACTGGACTCAGTATATTCGAGTATTACCATCACTCTTACTTTGGAGTTCGGGCCCGGTAAGGGGGTTGATTGGTGTATGAAAATTGGTGTAAAGTGGAGATCTATGGTCATGGTTTTACTTCTTTAAATGTTGACGGAGTATCAACAGGTTCAGATCAAGTAATGCAACAGGAATTTGGCTCTTGAGAGCCATCTGTATCCTTATACTTAGAAATGATTGTTACTTGTAGTGTTATTGTTTCTTTTATGAACTTTTACGTTTGCTTATTTTGAGATTTCAAGTTTTACATAATGACCAACTTGCTACTTGGGTCTGCATGAAGTTTTGGAACCTCATTGAGATTTGACTCACTCTATTAGTTTTTCTTTTCCTTACAAGGGGTACGAGCATAGGCATGAAGCTGGAAAGGCTACTTTTGTCTAGACTTTTAACATTTGTAATTTTTCTAGCGCTAGTGCTCGATTAGGATTAGAAGTGTAACTAGAACTTGAATCTCTTGTTATATTCGGATATGTATGAATGGTTGAGATAGAAATGAATGTACATATATGTTCCAAGCTTGGGAACTGTTGTTTCCTTTACTTTTGAGGTTGTAACTTGTTTTCTTGAAGTGAGTGAGTGAGTTCTGGCGAGAGCTGGGCAGGCGGCTCGCTAAACCCTGGAATACGCCCTAGGGCGAGATGGGGTCGTCACAGTTCTAGGTGCCAAGTAGGTATGATCGAAATGGACACTCTTAATATGCTAAGTACCCAAATGAATAATGTGGTGAAATTACTACATAGGGAAGTAGATGTTGGTCCGAGTTCTTCTTCATCTAATACACATGTGGCTTGTTGTTCTATATGTGGAAGTGACCATGATACTAACGAGTGTATTGATTTTGAGCAGGCTCAATTTATTAACAATTCCAATAGAAATGCTCAAAATAACCCCTACTCGAAGACATACAATCCGGAGTGGAGAAATCATCAAAATTTTGGATGAAAAGATCAAAATATCCCTCAAAGGCCGACTAATCCACCGAGATTTCAACCAAGGAAAATACAAAAGGACACTAAATCGGGTTGGGAGATTGTGGTGGTGAAACTTGCCAAGGGCACTTTGGAAAGATTTGAGCGAATAGAGGGAAGATTGGACCAATTGACCAGAATTTATAGAAATGTAGAAGTCTAAATTGGTCAAATTTTCAATTCGATTAATAATAGGAATCAAGGAGAATTGCCTAGTAAGACGAAGGTGAATCCGCAGGAGCAGGTTAAAGCCATTACTCTTTGTAATGGTAAACAACTAGAGGATCCTCCGATGGTTGAAAATAGGAGGAAAATTGAGAGTGAGAAACAAGAAGATGAGAGAGTGGACCAAGAAGTAAGTGTGGGGAAATGTAGTAGTGAGAAACCAAGAGAAGATCAACCTTCATCCTCCACTACAATTCCAATGCTTCCGACAGCTTCATTTCCTCAAAGACTCAAACCAAATAAGTTTGATAAAAAATTTAACAAAATTTTTAAACAATTGCATATTAATATCCCTTTTACTGATGCTATTTTGTAGATTCCTTCATATGCAAAGTTTCTCAAGGAGATTATGACTCGTAGGAGGAAATTGGAGGATTGCAAAACCATAGCATTAATGGAGGAATGCAGTGCCATTATACAAGACAAGTTGCCATCAAAATTGAAGAATTCGGAGAATTTTTCTATACCGTGCACTATCAGTAACATTGAATTCTCTAAGGTATTACGTAACCTTGGTGCTAGTGTATCATTAATTCCTTTAATGATGGCTAGATAATTAGGTTTGCATGAGTTAAAATGCACTAATATTACTTTGCAGTTAGCCAATCGATCTATTAGATATCCATTGGGAGTTTTGAAAAATATGTTGATTAAAGTTAAAAATTTTATCATTCCTATGGATTTTGTGGTATTAGATATGGAAGAAAATATGTCTATACCAATTATTCTTGGTAGGTCATTTTTAGCAACTGCACGTACTATTATTGATGTCAAAAATGGCAAATTTAGGTTTTAAGTAGATGAAGAAGAGGTAAAATTTAATTTGAACGAAATAGAAAAGTACTCTTCTTTTATCGATCATGCTTATTGTATAGGAGCTATTGAGAAGCCAACCCAAGAGTTGAGTCGAGTTAATTTTGATTTCGACCTTCTTGAACTTTGTTTAATGAGTATAGAGATGCAAGAGGGATATGGTGAAGAAATTGAAGAATTGACCAAGTATTTGGATTTTTAATACCTTATAAAAGAGGTAATGTTTATGAAAATCTTAGTCAAGGAAAAGGGCTTCCACCACCTTTGGAGATTAAATCTCTAAAATTAGAACTCAAACCACTTCCAAATAATCTAAAGTATGAGTTTTTTGGAGAAAATAGTACTCTACCGATAATTGTAAATGCTCACCTAGACGAGGGAAAATGTACGAAATTGTTAAGAGTTAACATAAGAAGACAATTGGATGGACAATCTCGGACATCAAGGGTATAACTCCTTCTATATATATGCATCGCATTCTATTAGAAAACAATTGCAAACCGGTAGTGAAAATGCGAAGGAGACCCAATCCAAAAATGAAAGAAGTGGTAAGAAATGAAATTCTCAAGTGGTTTGATGCAAGAATAATCTTTCCTATTTCTGATAGTATTTAAATTAGCTCAATTCATGTTGTCCCTAAGAAGGGTGGAATCATAATAGTAATGGGTAAAAATAATGAAATGATTCCATCTTAACTCGTGGGCAGGTGGAGAGTGTGTATTGACTATCGAAAATTAAATGTAGTCACTAGAAAACACCACTTTCCTTTACCCTTTCTTCGTCAACTATTGGAGCGAATAGCTGGTTATGAATTTTACTGTTTTCTTAATGGCTTTTCAAATTATAACCAAATAGCTATAATTCCGGAGGATCAAAAGAAGACCACATTTAGTTGTCCATACGGTACCTTTGCCTTTAGAAGGATGCCATTTAGTTTATGCAATACCGCTGCTACATTTCAATGCTGAATGATGACCATATTTTTTGATTATATTGAGAAAATTATGAAGATTTTTATGGATGATTTTTCAGTATTTTGCTGATCTTTTGACCATTGCCTTCGTAATTTAGATTTAATTTTGTAGAGGTACGAGAAGACAAATCTTGTGCTAAATTGGGAGAAATACCATTTTATGATTCGTAAAGAAATCATCTAAGGGCACAAGATTTCCTCTAAGAAAATTAAGGTAGACAAAGCAAAAATAAAAGTCATCGAACAAATGCCACCTCCAAACAATGTCAAAGGGATAAAACTTTTTTGGGATACGCAAGGTTTGATAGATGTTTTATTAAAGATTTTTTTAAATTAATAAAGCCATGTGATTTATTATGTAAAAATACCCATTTTCATTTTAATAACCAGTGCTTAATTGCCTTTGATAGGTTGAAGAAGGAATTGAATTCCACACCAATTATAATTTCACCAAATTGGTTGCTACCATTTGATTTGATGTGTGATGCAAGTGACTATACTGTTGGAGCAATTTTAGGGCAAAAAAAGGAAGGAAGGATGCATGTCATCTATTATGTGAGCAAATTGCTAAACGAGGCGCAACATAATTATGCAACCATAGAGAAAGAACTATTGGCGGTGATATTTGTCTTAGATAAATTTAGATCTTATTTAGTAGAATCTAAAGTTATCATTTACATGGATCATTCAGTTCATAAATGTGAGGACTCGAAAAACTATTATTTTTAAATCCCTATTTTTGGCTAAATCAATTATTTATTTGGATTTTTGCCACGAATAATATTTTCTAGCCTTATTATACCTAAGTACATGGTATTATAGTTTCGATATATTTTTAAAGTGTCTCGTTTCAAAAATTATTTTTCTTAGAAGCTTGTTTAGTGAAAAAGTGAACATGCGTTTGGAAAATTTTAACCGATTGAGAGTACAATAAGTTTGAAAAATTGGAGACTTGTACAATGGTCCTAAAATAGGTAATTTTATGTTTAAGTACTCAAGTAATAGTTAGTAGTACAATCGTTATAGGAATTTCTCAAAGGTTTCGCGTTATCGCGCTTAAATTGGTGGTACACGTTTTCACACACGCGATTTTAATTGAGGGACTTTAGACCCTTATTTTGGGACAATTAAGAGTGAATAATATTTGTATGAATATAAGTGTATTAGAGGTTTAGTGCACTAGTGAAACGAACGCGAGAGGAATTGAGCACGAAACGCGCGCGCACTACACTATTTAAAGTTGACTTTTGTACACACAAGCTACCATTCATTAAGCTTCTCTAAGAAGCTTCAAAAAAAAAAATCAGTTTCCCTCTCTCTCGTCCTCACCAAAAACTGCCGGCCACCACCCTCCTCTCTCAAGACTCCATTGCTCTTCATTTCTTCTTCACAAAAACTCACCCAATTCACGCAAAAATTGGAGAACACTTAACTCTACACTAGAGGATCATCTTAAGCTATAAAGGAAGGGAGCTTTCACGATTTTTCTTGGACAAAAGGGGGGCCGAAATTTCTGGTCTTTGCACACCAAGTAGGTACATAATGATCAACTCACAGAATCTTATCTTGTGGAAGTTATATTGCATGATTAAGTTCTAGTATGCCATTGGTTAGCTTGTTTATGGTGTAAAATGAAATGGGTAGGCTCTATGAACTCCCACCTTTGTCTTGAGGGCTGATATCATGCTTGATAATGGATTTAATGTTGGTTTAGTGCTCAAAATGGTAGATTAATGGTGTATTATTAGTATAAACTTCAAGGAGTGCATGGTAAAAGGTTTCGATTCTGCCCCTGCTTTGAACGTACCTATTTCTGCAGAATTTTGGGGATTTAATGGCTGGTATATAATGTTTATATGTTGTATAGATGGTGTATAAAATTTCATTGAAAAATATTGAGGTTTGGTTGGTCAAATGGATTAATTTCGTGAAGCTAGTAAATCTGGAAAACTGTTCCCGTAATGCTCAGACAGCTAGCTTGTTTCGTCGATAACTCTGTACTCCGACGTCGAAATCGAGTGCCATCAGTGGCATTTGAAACTAGACATTCCCAACTTTCTAACGGTATAAAATACAACCCCAGATTCTATCCAAGCAGCCCGTACCAACCATTTAAAGGTGACTGTTCTGTTTCTCTGTTTTCCTGGAACGAAGTTCAGAAGCTGCAACTTGAGGCTCGAATTTGAGCTAGTTGTGTGCTGAATTTCAAAATGATTTCTTCTGAGAAATTGAAGCTTTACAAATGTTTTTTCCAATACCACCAACCATTCTCAATTCAGAGCTGAATTGAGTGATTTGTGACCAAAATACGAAACCTGCCTGTTCTTGAAAACCCTAAATTCTGGGCAGATTTGATATTTGACTTGGTGTGAACTTGTCAATTGAATTTCCTGGAGATAAACACTTACCAAATGTACCATGAATGTTCCTTAGGCCTTTCCTACACAAATGAACCAAGTTTGAAGGATTTTCTGGGCCAAATGTTGGAAATGGAGAACGAAAAACTCAAGGCAGTTTTGCCTTAGGGATTTTTCGAAATTTTAGTTGGTTGGTTGACTACCTTTCCGAAAGCATTTTTCCATGAATTTTGATAGAGGGATACCCTTTATATAGGATTATTATACTGCCAAATTTTGTACCAATTCAAGTCCATTTCGATACCTAACTAAAGTCCCAAAGTCGGAAACTCAAATCTGGAAATTTGTTCAACAGTTTCGAATTTTTCCAAACTTCGAGCTACCGTATCTCGGTGCTCGAAACTCCGATTCTTGATCCGCTTGTTCTGTTATAAACCTTACTTGCACCTTTAATTGAGTTACAAATTTCAGAGGCTGGTTCGGAACGTGTGAATTTTTCTGGATTTCCAAAGTTAGCGAAAAATCAACCCCGACACAACCTTGAATGCCCGGAAACAGTAATTTTGAGCTCATTTTTGAGTATCTTCACTTTAGAATCATGGAAAAGTGCCTTCTAAGAACTTTTATTACTTTCAAAGAGGTTTCCAACGGCACCAAAATTTCCAATTTTTGACATGGAGAATGTGAGATACGATTTTTCAGAGTATCGTATCAAACCTGAAGTTTTTCCAAATTCCAAGGGAAGGGAGTTTTCAAGTACTCCTTATTCCTTCAATATTTTTTGAACGTTTTATACTTGATTTCCCAAAATGAAAACTCGATTACCCGTGTACTTTAAGAAACTCCATTTAAACCTCGATTTATGAGTAATTGAGGTTCGTTTTCATGAAATTTTCTTAGATTGTACTAGTGTACAATCTTCCTTGATAATTGGGATATATGAGTGATACTTCACTATTATTTGTTCAGGCGCACACGAGGACCCTCAAGAGGATCCTATAGTGAACGCTTAAATATCGGTTGAGACTACTTACTATTTGGTGAGTGTCAAGTGCATGTTTACTTGAACTCCTGTGAACTTGATGCATGCTTGTCTTGCTTAATCTACCTGGTTTTGATAAAATGGAGTCGAGTGTGTACTTTATCACACTCGTACTTATTTGAAATAATTGATTCATGCTTGGCCTGGCTTGCTAGACTCACATATCCTGAATTACATGCTTGGACCTGTCAAATACTTGTATACATGACTTGGTATGCTATGAGTGCATACGTCGTTGGAGTGAATCTCCTCGACATTTACATGTACATGGGGGACGCCCAAACTCATAGGCAACCTTGGAACTCGAGCCGGCATGGGCTTGGTCGGGAACCTCGGTGAGCCATGAGATTCACATGATAAACTTGATCTACTGAGAGATCTTGCTTGGCATACTCGTGGAGTATCGCCTTATAAATGTCGTGCGGGCCCGGAGCGGTGTACGATGGACGGATGGGAAGTTAGTGGAGTTCTACGAATTGGAAATACCGACCCTATTGACGGAGTGTCATCGCGGGGAGGTATACGAATGTCATCGACACAGTAAGTGGAACTTAGCTCCTGAGAGCTACTATATCCTTGAATTGTTTCTGTTTACTTTCACTGGCTTTATTAATTACTTGTAATTATCTCTTAAACTGTTATTTGGGACTGTTATCTGGACTACGTGCTTGCATGTGTGTTATTGGCCTCACGAGCGTTTTACTCACCCTGTAGATTTGTTTTCCTTAACAGGATTGAACTCGGAGATGTATTGGAGAAACCCTCCTGATGTACTTTTCTTTAGGATTTCTATTATATTTTGGCTATGCCCTTGGTTTTGGGTTGTACTTTTGGAATTGAAATGTAACATTTGGAGCGTGATGCATATTTGGAATTTATGATGTACTTTGAACACCCGACGTGCGGGTTGGATAATGGATGACTATTGTTAAGCTTGAACGCTTCCACATTTACTATATTTAAGTTATTTATTTGTGTTGTGTAGACTGGTAATAAGCTTGAATGGAATTGCTTGAGTCCTGGCGAGAGCTGGGCAGGCGTCCCGCGGATACCCTTTGGTTCGCCTTAGAGAGAAGTGGGGCGTCACAATAAATACTTGCTCCATAAGAAAGATGCAAAATCTTGTCTAATCTGATGGATTCTGTTATTGCAGGAATTTGATATCGAAATAAAAGATAAGACGGGATCGGAGAACCTTGTGGCGGATCACCTTTCGAAACTAGAGTATATTCCTATAAATGACCAAGTTCCAATTAAAGAGAATTTTTCAGATGAATTTGTTCTAACAATTGTGAATTCTCCATGGTATGGGGATTTGGCTAATTATTTGGTAAGTGAAAAAATACCAAAGGGTTTAAATTTTCATCAAAAGAAGAAGTTCTTACATGATGTTGAAAGTTACTTTTGGGAGGAACCGTTGCTTTATAAACATTGTGCCGATGGTATGATACGTAGTGTATTTTCGAGAATGAGGTACGTGATATTTTATATCATTGTCATAACTTAAAAATGGATTGTCATTTTAGTACTTCAAAAACCATAGTTAAGGTATGGCAATCAAAATTTTATTGGCCGACCATGTATCAAGATGTTAGAAAATATGTTAAAGGCTGTGATGCTTGTCAAAGAATAAAAAATATTTCTAAAAAGAATGAAATGCTCTTAACTACCTTCTTAGAGGTTGAATTATTTGATGTATGAGGTATGAATTTTATGGGACCATTTTCTAGTTCTTTTAATAATAAGTACATTTTAATAGTTACGGACTGTGTTTCTAAATGGGTAGAGACAATTGTTTCTGTCGCGCCCCATTTTTTACAAGAAAAATAAATAATTAATTAATGGTTTAAAAAGTGAATTTTTGATTTGAAAAATGATTTTTGATTTACAAAGAAAGTGGGTCTAAATGGGACTTGAAAATGCGACGATTTGACCCAAAATATAGTTTAAAAGGGTTTTTGAAATAGAAATCGGAGTCGCCACTTGGTATAGAGTTAAGGTGTACCAAGTCACCTAAAAATGAATTTTTTAAAGGAAAAAGATAGAAAGAAACCCCTTTTAAACGACTCCTAGTCTACGTAAACCAACGAAAAAGGTTCGGGAGTCACATTTGACGAAGGGGAAGGCGAGGATAAAAATCCAAGGCACCCATTCGACCTAGCCAAAGCTAGTTGCGTGATTTAGTCAAAGATTTTCTTGTTTTAACCAAAGCATTTATCACATTTGGATGCACTATATGAATGCAAAGCCTAGACCTAGGGGGACATCGGGGGGCAAAATTTCTCTTCAAAGCTTGAGAGGTGCCAATCACATTAATTGTGACGCCCAATGGTGATTTTTTGGAGAAGTCACGAATAATGCAAAATATGAGACTCTAAAATAAAATAAAAATATACAAATATACATGTCTTAAAGGAATGCATCATGTCAGGTACGGGGAACCAATGTTCGTGACTCAATTTTCCCTTTAATAAAGGGAATACGAGCGTGCTAAGGCTAGAAAAGCCAAACTCGTCCATATCCCATATCCAAGGGGTTATTTCCCTAATCTAATCATGCAAATGTACTAATCTACCCCTAACTTCCTAAATGAGATGTAAATCTAAATGCTACATATACATAGGGGTAAGGGATATGTTATTAGGGGAAGTATTATGTGAAAATGATAAAAATCCTAAAAATAGAAAAATGTGCATGACATGTAATGTAATCATACAAACATGATCTAGCGAAGGAGATCCCTAGAGGGTCTAGCATTGGACTAGCCCACATCTACGCTCTCTCACAAGCATTGGACATTGCAAGAGCTCGAGGGGACAACCATGACTAGCATTGGACTAGCCACGGTCACGTGCATTTGCATCCATCATACACATATAAAAGTAATGTGCATAATTAAAGCAAGTAGACATGTGAGCACATAATTCACATAACACATAACACATAAGCATGCATATCTAGATGCCAAACCCTAAGAAAGCAATTAAACACATAGCACATACACATGCAAATCACACCAAGAAAAAACAAAGAAACCCTAACTATTACATCAAGAGGGGGAAACCTACTACAATCTAGAAGGGGGATATGAAATGAAGTAATTTAAATAAATACCTAACTATTACAAATTTGGCATTCGAGTGCCTTTCAAATGATCAAAATTGAACTAAAATAAATAAATAAAATTAAAACAAATAAGCGAATTAAATAAAATAAACATTCAAAAACATGCAATAAAGCACGTAAAGTCACGTAGGGCAAGTAGGGGCAAATAAAGTGAGAAATAAGGGATAGGGTGTACCTCCCTTGATTTGGAGCCCTAATGGAGTGAAATCGCATATTTATCCTCCAAAATAAAAGAAAAGGTCAAGGTACCAATTTATTTGGGAAAATTAAAGAAAATAGGCAAACACAAGCTCACTTGGTTACAAAGCCCTTAAAATAATGAATTAAGTGCAATTTAACAAAGCATGGTGGTTAATTGAAGCAAACAAGCAATGAAGTTGCAAAATTAAAGCTGCCAAGGACTGAATTGCACATATCAGAAAGTTTTTAAGGTCTAATCACAATTTCCAGAAACCTTTGGGGCAAAAATTGAAGGAAAGATAAAGCTCAAGGACCAATTTGCAAATGGTAGCAGGGACCCAATTGAAAGCCTTTATAAAAGTCCTGGGGTCAATTATCAAGTTCTGGAACTTTAAAGGTAAAATCACAGAGAAAGGGGAAATTTCGGGACTGAAATTATAAATCTAGACAGATGATCATCTTCTCAAACAGGCTCAATATTAGATTACACAATCGTCCATTTCGTTCTCCTTCATTGGCAGAAAATTCCAGAAAGTTCAACCTCACATCTAGTCACTCCAGGACAGAAAAAAGGAAAACTCGCACAAGCTTCATTTCTCCCAATTTCAGTATGTAATTCGGATTTGTACAAGAGAAAGAGTAAAGAAAACAGGCAAGGCGCCAAAGAAAACAGATCCAAAATTTTTCACAAATTCTGTTTGAACTAGCCGAACGTATGCAAAGCAGATATCAATGCGTCTTTCAGGCAAAAATCTCAATGGGGCATTTCGTCGAACACTAGACGGGCACACATAATTTCAGCTAATCCCTGCTCAATCGAATCCACAACCCGCCCCAAAATTTTACCAGCAACCCAAGACATTCAGCCCAAACAACACATATAACATGTACAATCAGAAAAATCATGAACGGACAACATGAAAACTTGCCACCACAGTCCACGGCAAACCTTCTCCGAAAAAAAAACTGAAACGTAAAAGAAAATGTTGACTTACAGCCAGCTATCACAGGGACAACGTACGGGCGGTAGCGGTGGAATCCGACGTTGCTTTACCGGCTTCATCTTCGCTTTGGTTTAGGCGCTGCAGCGGTTGACTTGGAGCGAGAAGCAGCAGCTTTGGTGGTTGCGTCAGTTGGAGGCTTCTTCTTGGCAGTCGCTGCGGCAGTTGCGACGGAGGAGGAAGTCGACGAGTGGGGGACTGGCATAGTCGGAGGCGGTCCACCGGTGATATGAGGTGGACGTTGTTGGTAAGGTCTGAGGAGGGGGACGGCTGTGGTTTGCTCTGATTTGGTTTAGGATTTGGAGGGGCAGAGGCGGTGGTGATTTGGAAATTTTTCCGGATGATTGAAGTTGAAGCCCCTTCCCAATTTCCAGATTTTTCCTTTCCTCCCTCTGGCTATCGTTCGAATCCTCCGAAGGAAACCCCTCCAATTTCCAGATTTTCCCCTTTTGTTCTTGTTCTCCTCTTCCCCTCAACCGAGAGCCTCCCTCTCTGTTTTCTTTTCTTCTCCCCGTTATCTCCCTCGGCTATCAACTCTCTTCTTTTTCTTCTTGCCTTTTCCCTTCCCTTGTTCTAGTCGGGCAGCTCTCAATTTGTTTACCGAAGCTCTCTTCAATCTCCCCCGAACTTCCCCCAGCTTTCCCCTGCGTTTTTCTCCTCTAGTCGCTCCTCCCTCTATTTTTCTTTGCTTTCTCTTTCTTTTCCTTTGCTTAAACGAAGCCCCCCTGTTTTTGTTTTTTTCCTTTTGCTCTGTTTTTTCGTTTCTTTCTTCTCCAGCTCCAACCTGAAGCCTCTCCCTTCACTTTTCTTCTTGCTTAGCTCCTCTGTTTTTCCTCCGTCGGCTATTCCTTTTCCAGATTTCCTATGTTTTCCTTACTCTTTCTTTTCTTTGTCCGTAGTCTTTTCTCACTTAGCTCCCCGCGGCCGTAGCCTTCTCGGCTTTTTCCTTTCCTTCCTCTCTCTTCTTTCGTACCTCTCCCCTCTTTTCTTAGGCCTCCAGGTGTCTCAAACACCTACCCCTCCCTAAACACTTGTCCTACAATTCCTTAACCACTTGTCTAATGCTTATTGGCACACTTGTTCAACATGCAATTGACACACTTGTTTAATATGCTAATTTTTAAAATTACCTTGCAAAATGTCTTAGCAAGAAAAATCAAATTTTAAAAGATAAAATGGATCTTTATTCAGGATTTTTCTAAAATTTAGTGTAAAATTGCTCTAAAAAGAAAATGATGAATTTTAATGTATTAAAAATAAGAATGAACACCAATTATTATTTGCAACCTTAAATTAATTAAAAATAATAAATATGAAACAAGAATAAAAAGACTAAAAAGTCAAAATTGAATGAATAAACTAATTAAAATTTTAAAATTGAATCAATGAAATTTTTGGTGTCTACAGTTTCACCTTCTAATGATACTAAGGTGGTATTTCGATTTATTAAGAAGAACATTTTTAGTAAATTCGGCATCCTGAGAGCCATAATAAGTAATGAAGGAAAGTAGTTTTATAATAAACAATTTGACTCCTTATTGTTTAAATATGGTTGTAGGCACAAGACATCACTCCCATACCATTTTCAAGCAAATATGGACAAGCGGAGTTAGCAAATCAGGAGATCAATCTCATCTTGGAGAAAACGATGAACAAATCAATAAAAGATTGGGTAAGAAAACTTGATGATGTACTTTGGACTTATCGAACGGCATTTAATACGCTTTTGGGGATGTCACCGTATCAATTAGTTTATGAAAAAAAACTAGTCATTTACTTGTGGAGATTGAACATAAGGCATATTGGACTATTAAAGCAATTAGGTCCGTTTGGATTAGCTGTTTTTTGGGTTGTTTTTCAAAAACAACACTGTAGCATTTTATTTTTCAAATACAAGTCCGTTTGGATTAGTTGTTTTTGGAGTTGTTTTTCAAAAACTATATGAAAAACTTTTACTGTAGATGTTTTATGGATTATTTTTAGATGTATTTTAAAACATATTTTCGATCATTTTTATAATTTATAATTTTTTTATTTTTATAACAATATACATTTATAAACATTTATAAATAAATATATTTATATATTTATATAAAAATATATAAATGTATTATATTATATATAATACATAATATAAATATATTTATAAATGTATATTATTATAAAGAGTAAATCTTTCCTACACTGACGGTGTATACACTATCAGCGTTGGATTCATGACATGTGTGCAAAAATTAAATTTTAAACTCAAATTTTGCATAGTTGTCATTCATCTAACGCTGATAGTGTATACACTGTCAGTGTAGGAAAGATTAATCCTATTATAAATGAATATTATATAAATGTATAAATGTATAAATGTATAAATTATAATTTTTATATTTTTATATTTATATACATTTATGCATTTATAATACATTTATAAATAAATATATTTATATAAAAATATATAAATGTATTATATTATATATAATACATAATATAAATATATTTATAAATGTATAAATGTGTATTATTATAAATGTATAAATTATAAATGTACATTATAATTTATAATTTTTATATTTTTATATTTTTATATTTATATACATTTATGCATTTATAATACATTTATAAATAAATATATTTTCATATTTATAAATAAATATATAAATGTATTATATTATATATAATACATAATATAAATAAATTTATAAATGTATAAATGTAGAGCTGTAAACGAGCCGAATCGAACCGAGTATCTCATGTTTGAGCTCTGTTCGTTAAGCAGTTCGAACAACGTTCGTGTTCGTTCGTTAATTTTCGAACTCCAAACCTGTGTTCGTGTTCGGCTCGTTAAGCAAAATTCGTGTTCGAGTTCGAGTTCGTGTTCGACTCGTTTAACATAAATGAGCTGTTTGCGAACATGCTCGAAATGCTCGAATCCAAATTATTTTAAGCCTTAAATATGTCATGCAAATTATTAACCATTCTCAAAAACAATTAAAGCACTAAGTGACTAAATTTTATTATTCATTAACTATATAACTAACATTAACATAAAAATAACAAATAAAACAAAGCAATTTGCCCTCCAAATATAAAAGTCCAGCCATAAAATTAACCCTAAAATTTATCAAATGATAATTATGTCCATGTTCGCAAACGTTCGTTAAAACTCGCGAACATACTCGTGTTCGCGAACGTTCGTTTAGTATGTTCGCGAACGTTCGTTAAAACTCGTGAACATGCTCGTGTTCGCTCGATTATTAATCAAACAAAAAAATTCGTTCGAACTCGGTTCGTTTAAGATTTCGAACGAGCCTTTCACGAATACGAACGAGTCGAAACGAACCGAGCTACCGAACAGCTCGGTTCGTTTAACAGCTCTATATAAATGTATATTATTATAAATGTGTATAAATTATAAATGAATATTATATAAATGTATAAATTAATATATTATAAATATATATTAATATTATGTATAAATGTATTAATATAATAAATATAAATGTATAAATATATTAATATTATGTATAAATATATAATAAATATTATGTATATTAATATAAATGTATAAATGTATTATATTATATATAATACATAATATAAATGTATATTATAAATATACATAAATATATATATTATGTATAAATGTACATTTATATAAATGTATAATATATATAATATATATTATGTATATATTAAATATATAATATATAATATTTATATAAATGTATAATTACATATTTATATTATATATAATTTATAATATATATATAAATATATTATAAATATATAAAAATATATTTTATATAAAATAAAATATTTATAATATGTATAAATAAATATATTTAAATTAATATAATATAATATATCCTATACATAATTGAGATATACAAATTGAAATAAACATATTAAATATGTATTTGGAGTTGTTTTTGATATATTGTTTGGATATGGTGTTTTTGGAGTTGTTTTTGAAATACACATTTACTGTAGCATTTGGAATGTGAAAAACAGTTTTTCAAAAAAGACCCAAAAACAAGGAATCCAAACGGACGCATAGATTTTAATCTTGCAGGTAGAAGAAGATTACTTCAGTTGAGCGAATTAGAGGAACACCAACTACATACTTATGAGAATGTCAAAATTTATAAAGATAAGGTCAAATATTGGCATGATAATTATACTATCCCTAAACAATTTGAGGTAGGGCAAAAAGCGCTTTTATACAACTCACGCCTTAAATTGTTTTCAGGAAAACTTAAGTCGAGATGGTCGGGGCCATTTGAAGTCATTCAAATCTTTCCTTATGGAACAGTGGAGGTGATCAATGCAAGAAATGAGCGGTTCAAGGTCAATGGATAAAGATCAAAACCCTACTTAACGGGTAAAATCATTCCCAAGGGACTTATATGTCCTTTGCGTCATTCTTCTTCAACCTACGAAGTCGATGTTTTTGAGTCGAGCCAACAACTATAAACAAAAGTGTTAATTGGGAAGCAACCCAATGTTATCGTTATATATATTAATTTGGTGTGATTTTATGTTTAACATATATATTTAAGTTATTTATTGTTTTTGTTTTGTAGGAATTTAAAAGCAAAGATGATCATTTAAGGTGAAAAAGGCGAAGTTTGATCAACATTTGAGCAAATGTTGTTTTTGATTCTTTAAAAAGGGGTAAAATGCATGTTTTAATCATTTTACATATGCGTGCATTGATAATTTCGATAAAAGAATGATCTATGATGCATTTTGACTAATTGGGGTAACATGTGTAATTTTTGAAAAGTTGCAAAATTTTGCAGAAAAACTGTACAAATTGAAAATGCACCTTGAACACGCGACCCTGAGGTCACGTTTTCAAGACTCACGTATTCAATTATGCGAGTTTAACGCAGTATATGCGGGTACCAGAAAAATGTGACTTCAATTCGTGTATTTAAGTATTCACAAATCCTACACATTCAGGCATTATTCCGAAAAGGTTCCCAGCCAAACTTTGACTAATTAACTAAAACTCAAACAAACAAGAAAATGGAAACCAAAACCAACTTGTTTTGATGTTACCACAAATTATCAAAAAAAAATCCAAAAAAATAATGTTTAGGATTAATCTTTCCTACACTGTTAGCATTGGATGAATGATAACTATGTAAAATTTGAATTTGAAATTCAACTTTTGCACACATGCTATAAATCAAAAGGTGATAGTGTATATACTGTCAGTGTATATAAGATTTACTCTAATATTTAATTGGCAAAAATTAAATTTTGATGTTACCTTCATAAGCTCTATATCTATCTGGAAAATCTGGAATGGTAGGGGGAGAGGAAATAGCGATCTGGGAGAGTAAGGATGAGAGAATGTACGGTGATGACAAAGGTAGGCAACATAGCACCGGCGGAGGTGGAGGCACAAGTCAACACAAAGAGGGGAAGGAAGAGACTGATAGAAACTAATTGGAACCCCATAATTTCAACCCAAGTTCCGCAAAGGGCAAGGAGTGGAGCATGGAGGGGTGAAGGCGGCAGCAAAAGTTATAGATAGAGGCGGCGTAATTGGAGGAGGCAGCAGCTGCGAAGAATGCTCCAATAGAGCTTTAGGGTTTGTTTGGGTAGCGTATTATTTGAAATATTATTTGAAATAATTACTATAGTATTTTTTGTGATGTGATGTATGTGAGATAAAAAGATAGTTAAAAATATAAAAAAGATGGATTGAAAAATGTGTTTATGATACAAGCGAAATATTATTTAAAAAAAATGAGATATTCAAACAAAGCCATGGTGATGGATAATTGGAAGGGAAGGAGAGAGGTTTGTGTTTTTTACATCAATTTTATAGTTGACCCGTTTTTGAGTTTTTACTCATATAAAACCTGCGTGTCAACCCGATCTAGGAGTTTAATCATGGAATTGGAATTAGAATTCTCTTGGTCCGGTAAAGAATTGAGATTGTGGAATTGGAACCTCTTGGAATTAGAATTCATTGCTAATTCTATGGAAAAGGTAGTATCCAAACACAAGAATTAGAATTGGGGTTCCAATTCCAATCCTAAACCCCAATTCTATGGGTACCAAACGCACCCTAAGCTGTTTTATCCTATATCTGGTGTAAGAAAATCCCATGTCCAACGCGGTTAGGTTGGAAACAAAAATGAAATAGGATCAAGGAAGGTGACCAAAGAAATACATACATTAATATAGGTGACTAAAACATTTCTTTATTGAGAGGCAAATGCTACATGGTAAATAAAAACTAAAAAAACAGCACGAGGTCCGCGAGAGACACAAACGAGTCCCTTTAACAAATTGATCCCTTAATCCTCAATCATACGAAACTGAATCTGCCATATCAGGTCATGACCTCCACTAATATTTATTATTATGATCTATCATATTTATTTGGTAATTGTTGTTCAGTCATTTACAGCAACATCACTGGTTTTATTAATTTGCATTCAAGCTTTCTGAAGTGTTGCTCGCCTTAAACCTGATGCAAGACTATTCACGAGTTCTTTCATCGACAGGTTGAATTCTCTCTTCATCTGCATGCAAAAGATTGATGCAGGTGTTAAACATACAACAAAAATAAATAAATAGACAAGTTGTTAAGACATTGGCATGATAGCAAAGACTTAATCAACATAAGAGTTAATGATTATTGAAGTGTTTTAACTGCTTCTGTAAGACAGTCGTTAATATGCCTGAATCATACTTAATTTATATACGGATACTTATATTCATTGCATCTTTATATTATAAACTTGCCCAAATTAACTATATTTTTTCGAAAAAATTAATACTTGAGAACTCTCTTAACATGCCACATTATCTAGGGAGTCTCTTGGTCCAAACTATGATTATTAATCCAAATAACTGATGGTCTTTGGCTAACATGCCACATTCTCTAGGGAGTAGTAAGTTGATGTTTATGAAAAGTACAAAATATCATTCCGGTTCATGCATCTGAGGCGGTGAAAAAGTGACTTTCATCTCTAACAATATATTAACTCCTGTTCAGGCCCTTGGTCACTAATCCTACATGTGCGAATATCATTTGAAAATAGCACACAAAAACCTCACATAGTTACTAAGCTATTTTTTACCATAAGTTTTTTGAACTATTTGGATTCCAAATTGTCAAATGAACTTTTATCATTTCGTCAATTTTACGACCAATTTGAGGCCAAAAAAAAAAAGCCCTACACGAACTATAGTTGAATTTCATGTTATGACTGGGAAAGCACTACAGCAAATTCATGCAAGGCATGTTTAACTTTTTTCCTTCAGCTGCAACTTAGAAGTACCAAAAAATAAAGTTTGATTTTGCACGCATTAGAGTATACTAGTCCATTTGAGACTCTAAATATTCGCACCTTCAAAACCTTGACATGAGAATAATTCATGATATTAAAATAGAAAAAAAAACTTGCTATGAGATTAGTATAGTTTTCCCCTGAAAAATAGAACTACCAAGGTAATTGCGTTTTCATGGTACTCACCTCAGTAATAATGGTAATATATAGAGCCAAACTTCCAAATGGTGCAACATTTGTGTTGATAACATCCAGATTGAGTTTATCCATCTCTGAAAGTATTTCAACTAATACTCCTCTATGCTTCTCACACAGTATTCTCACAAGAACATGCTTATCACACATTTTAGCCTCAATTTCAGGAAGCGGTTGCTCATTGCAGCAACCCCCCTGCTCATCTGAGGGCTCGCCCTCGTCTTCAAGCAAGAGCTGAGATTTCTTGACAAGTACCAAAGATTCCATGGTCTGCACCGTAGCTTGCTCCTCGAGCTCCTTTTCTCGCTGCTGAAGATGTTTCAAGTACTTGATTGTATCACCAAGAACTGAAGTTTTATCCATCTGCAACCAAAACAAAATGATCCATGTTTATTTTTCCAGTCAAGACGTTGATGCCTAAACAATTAGTCATGAAATGTGTGATCTAAAATCCCAGTTTCCTGTTCTTCCGATGCTAGTTTCTCAAAGAAACAACTACCATTTTCATCCCCTCTCATTTAAGATGGAACTATCAAATTTATGTTGCTTTTTCTGATACAAATTTAGTCCTTTATGTGTTCACTTTCAATAAACTGTTTGAATTTGACAAGAATCAACAAAGTAATTGGAAATTTTGTAAAATTTTCTCTAGTTAATTAGTCAAAGTTGGAAAGCAAATGGGACTCAATTAACTTTTTGTTGAAAAACTTTTGGAATGGATTGCAATACCCAAGGACTTAGTTAATTTTCTTGGTAACATATATCATGTTCCAAGTTTGTCCATATCCCAAATAATTGGAAAATAAATAAATAAAAATTAATCTTCTATATACCGACAATATCTATATAAACATGATTAGATGCAAGTTACATATAGAAAATTTAAATTTTAAATTAAAAAATTAATTTTCATGCATCCATTGCCAACAGTGTGCATAAATGTTTAATCCAATAGATAAGTTATCATTTTAAACAATAAAGCCCAAACATATTTGCAAATAACACAAAAATAAAGAAAATGAAGACTATAATGAAGCTAATGTTGAGAAAGGAAATGGGGCCTTTTCAGTCCCAATTCTATCCAGTTATGTAAACTATAGAATTTTGGCGTAAACTGATACAATTTTAGTGTAAACATGAATTATAATTGAATTGGTGCAAAACTCATGGTTACGCCAAAAATATATAAGTTTATACCGAAATTGTGCCAGTTTACAATAGCGGGATGGAACCTCATCTGGAAAGGCCCTAGATCCATTGAGAAATATGATCAGTTTACTTTCTTCAGGCCGGGAACTATTGCTGAAAGAGCTACAAATTGTTGGCTTAGCTGCTCACGGCGCTTTCTCTCGGCAATTATATGGTCATAAGTTTGGGAAGGTGGTCTCGTACGACCACTAGTCTTCTTCGTTGTATGTACCCCTTTCACTGCTTCTACAAGACTCGTAAATGAAGCCCTGGAAATCAACGCTTCAGATACTAAATCATCGCCTGTGTTTGTTCCCATGATCAACTGTTGACGGTTCCTTTCTGGGACCACGTTTGAGTTCCCAAATGTGCAAATTACGTGCTCATGGCATGAATTGGTGGCTTGAAGAGTCGACGAGTTGTTAAGATAATTGTTTGCCTTGTGGTGTTTAGATGGTCTTTCGACCACATTTTGGGGAGGTTCCATAGTAGAAGATCCACACAAGCTGGTAGTGGAATTGTTTCTTGGAATCTGCCCAGAGGAAAGTGAGTTGCACTGTGGAGATAAAGAGCTAGGGAAGTACTGTTCTTCTCCGAGTGCAGCAGACAATTCTTCATCAAAGAAATCTGTGATATCATATTGGTCGCTGACAAATGGATCCTCCATTCCCTCCTGCAGCACATAAATAGTACTATACTTCAGCAGTCTTTATCTCCTTAAAACCAGAATATGATGGGAATATGTTTTTTCCTAGCCCATTTATATATAAAAAATAATATTTTCACAAAAAAAAACTAAAAATAAAAAAACCATATACTTGCTCCTTGGATAGCGTTAGATTTGATGGAAACTATAGATTTAAGAAATCGTATGCCTAGTTCTGTTGACAGCTTAAGAACAGGATTATCACATCATGGTAAAGATCTATCTTCATGATAAGAAATGATTGTTCTTATTACCAGTTCAGAGAACCATGAAGCCTCAGCTGTATCCTCCATATAATATCAAGTCTGGCTGAAATTTCTGCAGAAGGGCCATTCGTAGAAAACATGGAAAAATTTTCATACCTAAAGAAGAAACTTAAAAGAAGAAGAAGAAAGAAGAACTTACCTCTGCGAAGGATTGGAAAGCCTCCCTTGTATGAGATAGAATAATTGTTTGTCCCTTTATATAAAGTTGGAGCATTGTCCAACACAATAATTAGACTTTTCTGTATCAAAATTCTAGAACATGAATTTCTGGAGATTGATATCTGCCCTTCAAAATAAACCTAAGGCCGTCTAGGATACAAAAACTTGGGATCTCTGTAGAGTGCAGAAGGTCAAGAATGGAGGGCAGTTATCATTCTTCACATGATTTTTATAGGTTTTCTCACGGATTCACGAGGCATGCAGTTGGGTAAAATGCAATAGAAAATTGAAGAATCAATCAAACCTCTTGTCTTCATCTCTTTGTGGGGTTAATTTGGGATACTATGTTTCGAAAAAAAAAAGAAGCAATAATTTGAGTTTGTAATCAATTGTTCTACACACGAGGCCGCCTTGCAAAATCATTGTTGGCGTATGTTGATTGTTGACAGGCACAAAACTTTTACAGGGGAGCCAAAATTCGTACAAGCGTATATTTCTTTTTTTTTTTTTTTTTTTTTTTAAGGAAATATGATTTTATTCATCAAGAAAGCAAACCAATCACAAGTTCTGCTCACAAACGCTTACTTCTCCGAAATGAAGGTACCCCTAACCTATCTAATCTGACCCCCCCACGAGCTAATGCCGGAAGAGCGTGGAAATTGTCGTAGACCTTAATATGCTGTTCAGGATGAGAGACGTCTATTTTGGACAAAACATCCGCCACGGTGTTAGCCTCCCTGTAACAATGCGAGATTTGAGCCGAATCATCCACTAGCTGCCAAATTTGCCTGGCCTCTCGACGGATCCGCCATGGACACTGGAACCGCCGCTTCAGAATCCCAACTATGACCAACGAATCCGATTGGAGATTTAGATTACCATAGCCCCAGTGGATACACAATTGAAGCCCAGTTAGCAGGGCCCGAACCTCCGGTACAGGCGTATATTTCTTAGAGCAATATATTATAAAATTTTGTGGGGGCAAATTCTAATTTGTTAATCGATTTTATCAAAAAGTTTCAATATCTCTTGTGAGAATGTTTTGGTTTTTTTGATCTTGGGGGTGGCTACCTTCTCCAAGCATTCCTAGGTTCATTGTCAAAATTCTCGATATTAGTTTACTAAACTGTTTCTTTACCTCCCATTGTAGTTATCGACAGTAAAAGGTTTGATCATACTATACCTCCGGAGTTTAGTTTAGGGCGTAATTATATTTTACGGACCCTAAATGTGAGAACTCGGAAAATTATGTGCATATTTCGAATTTATTTCATTATATTTAACTTGTTATTAGAAATATTATATATAATAAATAAATGGTTAAATTAAATGCATAATTGAATTCCTATAAAATTAAAAATTTAGAAAAAAATAATAATAAACAAAATAATAGAATGGTGTAGGAAATTTTAGAAATCAAATAAACATATGATAGGCATATTGTAAATTGTGACAATTGAATTTATTATATAATTGAATAAGTACATGTCCAGTTAATTTCTTTAAAAACGAATGTATGAAAATTTACTAGATTAATGTAAGCAAATTTTTCCAGGGAAATACAAACAAGGTTAAAAAACGAAATTACCCTCGGAACCTAAATGAATAACCATGCAGGCCAAGCAAGATAAGTTATTAGCAATTTTGACAATAGGAACCGAGGGGAAAAACAAACAATGGGAGAATCTGGAACTGAGTGGAAGTAAGGCTAAACAAAGCCTGGGCGGTGATCAAATAATTGCCAAAATAATTGGGCGGTGATCAAAGATGAACCAAAGGAAGGCAGCTGCCAATGAGCTACTAAGCCTAAACGGTGGAACGAGGAAGTAAATAGGAGTTGGTTTGGGCGGTGGAACAATTGCTGAGTCAGGAGTAACCGAGAGCAAGAGGAATTAGGTGGCATTGCTGTTCTTTCTTTCATTCAAGCTATATAAACAACCGAGAGGAAAAGAAGAGAACTACCTGCTTAAATTTGGGCTGTGGCTAAGGGCAAAGAAAACTCCAATTACTCTTCTTACTAACCGAACACTAAGAGCAAAACTGAGGGAGACTAAGCTACATTTCGTTCATCTCAATACACGACCGAGAGGGAGGAAAGAAAATATTTTTGGTTCCTCTTTGTTCAGCTTGCAACCGAGAGAGAGAGAGGGAGAGAGAGTTAGACATTTGCTAGCTTCATTTCTCCAGCTTGCAACCTCAGAACCGTGAGCCAAAAGTGAGAGAGAGGAAAAAGGGAGAGAAATCCTGCGGTTTCTGACGTGCGCAGGGTATACATATCAATTTTGCCTCATTCTAATCAAGTTTTACATTTATAAACTCCTAAATACCCCACACGCGATTTATCGCAAGTATACGAATCGTGAGCGAGTATAGGGTATTAAGGGTCGATCCCACAAGGAAGATTGCAATTACCGGTACTACTAAAGCTTCTCTATTATTTAGACTATCAAATAATGATAAGAAATTTAACCTACTGCACTTATACAAGAAATTAACAAATGAAAGTTCCTTAGGTTGTGGTATCCCTAACTACTCATGCAAGTGCTATATTTGGATCATTGAGTACTACATCTAGGCTAATTATGGTGTAATTTCCTCATGCATTTGAATCCTACTTTCGTAGTGAATCAATTATACTCATAACTAATCCATACCTATTTTCATGGTTATGAAATTAGCTACAAGTTCATTTCTTCAATGAAATTACATGAAATGAATCACTAAAAAACCACATAGATGCACCTCTACTTTCGTGAGTGTACTTCCTATGTTTAGCACTTCTTGAACTAGTGTTAAATCTCAATTTCCATTGCAGAAACAACACCTTAGATAATCACAATTAATGGTACCAGATTAATCATGATTTAAAGAGCCAAAGTGCTAAATAACTTGCTCAAATCGTAGCAGTCAAATAACCAAACAATTAACACTAACAATCATAGAAAGTTCAACCAAACCCAAGGTATAAACTTTAGAAACACATAATGAACACAAAATCCAGAACTTGTATATTAACTAAACTTGGAATCAAATACAAAAGATAAAGAGTTTGGAAGGAATACAACCCTTGTCACATGAGCTTTCTTCTTTGCCTTCTTCATCCTCCATCTTCATCCTAATCTAGATAATAAACAAGAATGGAAAAGCTACACTACTCTATACTAAGCTAAACTAACACTAGAGAGATGAAAGAGCTACATTTCTGCAGCTTCAAGCTTTCTCCCGTAGCTCTCTCTATTTTTCTGCTATGAACTCCCCCCTCTATTTTTGCAATGCATTTTGGCTCTTTTATGATGAAAGGTGGTCAAGAAATGAGGATTACATCTCCCTTTTACAGCTGGGAATGTTTCTCACATGTCTAGCATCCAATGTGAGTTGGTGGAGGTGAAATTGATTTTTTACGCGTACAGAGCAGCCTTTTCTGACCAGTGATCCGAGCTGCTACAGTACCTCGGATCCGTATGGATCCGAGCTCGGATCCACTAACCCAGAAACAACCGAGGGTTCGGATGAATAGTGGATCCGAGTGTGGATCACTTGCTCTGTTTTTGGCCCAACTTCAACCAATCTTTTCTTGATGTTAGAGGCTGAACCAGCTCTTGACCAAAACATAAAACTTGTAGCCCTTTGAGTTAGCTTTCCAATGCATCAAGAATCACCTCATTTGGATCTGTGTAGGCTGAGAAATGACCGAAATACCCTTGCCTGCTCATTGCCCTGTTCCAGTTTCGACCAGTAGAAATTTGCTATTGTAATTCGGCATTTTGACCTGGAAAACCTTCAAACTGGATTTAGATGTCTTCACCAAAGTTGTATATCTATCTCTTATCTTCAAATGGTTCAAGAATCATCCCAATCCGATCATTGTAACTCAAGTTATAGCCGAAATACGAAAATGTGTCAAAACTGTCAAAATACACAAAATCCAAGTAAAAAGTGATAAAAACCTCATTTAATCACTTAAAAGCATTTTTTCACCAATTATAGCCAAAATGATTCATATTCTTCCAATAATATAACCAAAGTGACTAAAAATAATATAAAATGTCATACAATTATTACGTAAATTAGTCACTTATCAGTTTCATCATCTATCAGCTTTAACTAAGTGAGAAGTGGAGTAGATAGAAGGAGAGGAAGTAACGGGAGCTGTTAGAAGGAGTCAGAGCAGAGGACCTAAAGAGTAGCTGCAATTTACTGATTCTAGGTGGAAAGGAAGGTAAACATTCTGCAATCTTCTCTCGTACAGCTAATATACATAGAGCTTAAGCTGTATGTTGGAGTTTAGCAAAGAAAATGAGTTCTTAACTAAGGTAAAATTCTGTTTAGAAGAAGATGAAACTGTCGGACAGAAATTTGATGGAACCGAGAGTTATTTGCTTGAGTTACAGCTGTTATCTGAATTTTCTATGGAGAATTATGCTAGGAATGCATGAAATATGTTTATCTCTGATCTTATAGGATATTTATCTGCAAAACTAGTAAAAACATTGGTAATTTTGGCTGGAAATGTCAAAGAAACCTGCTGGAACCTGTTGGGATGGACCGAGAGAGAGAAATGGTGAAATTTTCCAGTTTTCTCCATGGATTTTCGGGCTGTAAATTGCATATTGTTATTGTTCACACCTTATAATAATTTAATATTGACATGCATGTAACACTTGAAAGTTGAAAAGTAAGAAAAGATGAACTTTAAAGCAGGAACAAATCTGGAACATTAAGACAGCAAACTAGGAGGAAAGAAGAACACGATGCAACTTTGGTTATTTCTTGGAAATTTTGCTAGATCGTAACTGAAATCCATGATTTATGCCTTGTCTAATGTTTCTAGAGTGATGCATGTAAAGTTTAGAGCTGGTTTGTGTTTGTTTTATAGTTGGTTCACTTGCTGGAATTGCTCCAGCTTTGGCCAAGAGAAAAGGAGTTGGTTTTCCAACTTGTATCAGAAATTTTAGTAATTTGACCTGCAGAAATCCTGTTATGTGCTCATTCGTAACATATGTTCTGTTTTTGGTTCTAGTGAAAGTTGGTTGTTTAAGAGTGAAAACTTAAGGAACATTGTTGGAATTTTTAATGAGGGCCGAGGAGAGGGTAAGTAAGGGAAATTTCAGCTTTAACTCCCTAACTTTGGTTACTAATAAGTATATCCTTGCTTCATACATCTCTTAACATATAAAACTAGACATGCATGAGGTACGCGTTGAGTTTTAATTTAGAAAAGACTAATTTAGGAGGAAACGGAAGAAGTGAACCTGGACAATTATTCTACCTTTAAGACTAAATCTTAACCTTAATTAATTTTGGTTTTAACTTGAGTTGCTCGGTAGATTTTATACAATATTATTGTGCTTGAACTTAGCTAAATTATACTAAAGTGAACGATATATGTACTTTGGGTATCTTCTAACGATTAAATTTGGTATAACCAACTTAGAATCCGGATTGGGGATGAAAGTAACTGCATTTAGTGACTATTCCTAGAATTATGCCATAATCATAGTACTTGAAATTTGTCTCAGGAACTACTAGTGGGTGTGAAAGCAATCTCGAGACCGAAGTGCAATATGTTTGACTAAGTGAGTGTTTCCACATTTGTGTGTTTAAATTGCCTATGTGTTACTTAAATGATGTTTGTATGATTATGCCAGTACTTTATTATGAAGTGTTTTCAATTGTCCCTCGCCTTCTAAGTCGGGAGTGTACTTTATTGCACTCAACTTAGTTTGAGCTTGAAGGTTGATAATTGATCAAGTGTTATTGTAAGTGTGCATGACTGTAAGTCGTGTGTGTATTTTACCACACCGGCTGAACTGGGCCCCAAAACCCTTTGTTCAACGGACTATTCGAGTCAACAAAAGGGCTTGGTCGGATAGGATGGTAGCTTTGGGTAAGCGTATTGGTATGCTCGAGTATTACCACGGAGTAGCAGATTACTGATATTGATATGGCCATCTAAATAAGGGAAGTGTTTACTGTTTTTGAGGTTATAAGGAGGAGTTCGGCGGAGTGTGTAGTGCATTGAAGTGGCTCTAATGCGAGCACCGTATCCTTTCAAAAGTGATTGTTCAGTGAAGTATTCCTTACTTGCTTAATTTTGTTACTGGCTTATCTGGTTTAAGTGTTTATTGATTGTTGCTTGCACGGAAACCTCACTGGACGTAAGCTCATCCCCTCAGCTTTGTTTTCCTTACAGGAATTGAAGTTTGAAGAATGATCGAGTTGAATTAGGAAGTTGTTTTGGAAGATCCGTTAGTATGTATATATTGTAGTCATGGTTTCCTTTGTACGTTGAACTGGTCGAACCTTTCATCATGAGTTTGATGTGGTATTAAGAATGGATGTTTAGAATGTATATTTTGTTTCTTTTATTGGACAAATTTATGTTTCAAGTTGATGGGAGTTGCACTAGGAGTGAACATTCAGTTGTTTAATGGAAATGTTATCTCCGAAGTTAATGAAAATAAATGAGTCCTGGCGAGAGTCAGACAGGCGAACCGCTAACTCCTAGGGTATGCCCTAGGAGAATGTGGGGCCGTTACACTAAACCTTATAAATATACACTTCGGCGCAAAATAAAAACTACTTGAATGTATAAAAAGTTTATCTCGCACCAAAAAGTATGTAATGACATAATTGGCCTTTTATTATTATTGAAAATAGAAATTTAGGTATCACACTTGTTTTACAATATGAATCTATAATATGAGTTGATTACTTAAATCCCTAGTGCACTGTCTGTGAGGACTCGAAAATTTTTTTATTTTATCTTATTTTACTGGCTTATTTGATTATTTATTCAACCTTTTTTTTAGAATAATTTATTTCAACCATTTTAAATCCATTTACATGGAACAATGCCTTACTTATATTTTTCAAATGTCCCGTTAGTAAATTTAATTTTTCTACGACTCGTTCAATAAGGAATAACGAATACACGTCTTTTGAGGTAATAGTCGATCCGAGAGTGCAATAATCTTGAAAAATTAAGAATGATCAATAGTAGACTAAGAAAAGTTAATTGAGGGATTAGGGGTGAGTGAGTTCAAATTAAGCTTTTACTACCCGCGCGTCGAAAGTTTCTCGAAAGTCACACCGCGCGACTAATTAGGGACTTGAGGAATTAATATTAGACTCGTAAGTATGAGTAATTACAGCATTATAGGAAGTACCTTGGAGGATTAGTGCATAAGTGTATCAAACCCAAGAGAAAATGGTCGTACGAAATCCTCGCGCAACAACTATTCAAAGTTGACTTTTGCCAAACTTAACCACTACTTTTCCCACCAATCTTCCAAGACAAGCCATAACAATCAAACCCTCATCTCTCTCTCCATTTTCGGCCAGCCCTCAAAGAAGAACAAAGGGAAGGAAAAACTTCATCTTCAAGCTTCCATTTCACTCACAAATTCTCCACCAAATCGCATACAACTTGGAGTACCACTCTATCTTGGAACAAGGAGCAATCTTGTGGATTTTCTTGGACAATTTTCAGTGGAAAAATCTGATATTCATCTAGGGTTTCAAGGGTAACAACTTCACCCCTTTAATCCTTTCATTTCTTCAAAGTTTAGCGGTTAATCTTCATGGGTTTGAAACCCTAACCGCGTTATAGGCTAGCGGACTTGAGGAACCATTTATTTCGCTTTAAATCATAGGCTAGCTGACTTGATGAGACCTCTAGGTAGCTGAATTGAGGCTTAATTGTTTGATTATGTTGTTTATGTGTTGAGAGAGTTGATTTCGGTTAGAAAGTGGAGAGAAATCGAAGGAAAATGAGAATACAAGCCGGCCAAAATTTCTGGTCATGTTGTTCTGTTTTAGTTTCGAAACTTTTATGCTTGGTTGATTATGAAATTGATGGATATAGGTTGTATATTGTGTGTATAAAGTATCTTTCAAAAATCGTATCGGATGGTTGTGCAAAACTTGAGTTTTTGGTAGAGGTTCGAATCTGGAAAACGTATAACAGTGCACTCGGACAGTGTTTCTTTGTCCGAATGTAACTCTTTCCACAAAAGTCAAAATTGAGTTCTATTTGCGGTATTCAAAACAAGACATTCATAGCTTTCCAACGGTATAAAAATCCCCTGCTAGTTCGTTTTGAGTGATTCGTAACGAATCGGCAAAATCGGCTGTTCTGCTTTGCCTATGTGTTCGAATGAAACTGGGAAGCTGCATCCTGTGGCTCGATTTTGTTCCACTTGTGAAAGGATTTTTAAAACAATGTCTTGTGATAAATTGTAGCATTTTGAACCTAGTTTCCAACGCCATCAACCATTCTCAATTTAGAGTTGTATAGAGTTAGATAAGGCTTGATTTCGAAAATGCAACAAAGCTGGAAACTGGAAACTTTTCCCTTTCTTGCTGACCGAATGGTCAAATCTGTTTTGGGATGTTATATTTCAAAAATTTTAGTGTCATTTAACCATCAATTTCTTATTAAATGTTTCTGGAATATTGGTTTCAAAATTGGAGCGAATTGGGGCTGATTGTGTTGGACAAAACGTTTGAGAAAGGAAGAGAACTACGGTTGGCAGATTAGCTTTGAAATTTTCCCAAACTTTGGTCATTTCATTAACTGCCTTTCTATATGAGTTTTTACCTGAATTTTTATAGATAAGTAGTCCCTATATGGAGGTTTAGGTGTACCAAATTTGGTGTAATTTCAATACCATTTTGATGCCTAAATAATGCCCCAAACGTTGCTCTTCAATTCTGGAAATTCACTGATCAGATTACAAAAATCAACCGACTTCAAACTGTTATATCTTGTTGCTCAAAACTCCGAATTTAGTTCTGCTTGTTGTGTTTGAAACTTTGTATGGAACTATTATTGTGTTACAAATTTCAAAAGTTGATTCACTTTCTGTGAATTTTGCCGAATTTCCAAATATCGCTGAAAACCAAGACTGGTTCTGTCTTACCTTCTTCAATCAGCAACTTTGAGCTGAAAAATGAATGCTTTCCATTTGGAATCTTGGAAAAGTGTCTTCTGGGAGCTTTTATTACTTTGGATCTAGTTTCCAACGGTATAAATTTTTCCAATTTTGGACTTCCCAAACTCAAGATCTAATTTTACAAAGTTTATCGCATAAAGCGGAAAAATTCCGATTTCGTAGGAAATAAGTTTTTAAGAACTTTTCATTTCCTTTTGATATTGATAATTCGTTTTAAACCCGACTTCATGGAGGATACGAGTTTTCCCTTGTGACTTTAAATCCTCACTTTTGAATCTTGAATTTCAATAGAATGGAGCTCTTTTGAGACATTGTTCTAAATCTAAGCAAATACATTTCCTTCCTTGTATGTTAAGTGATTGTGAGTATATGTGAGTGATAATTGACCACTATTTCTTCAGGCGCTCAAGAGAATATTGAAGGAAACCTCGGAGTGGAACACTAAAGGATTTATTTATTCACTTATTTTGAATTGGTGAATGTCAAGTGCATGACTTGTTGCCTAATACTTGAAATGCATCTAGTTGAATACGTGAATTTAACTTGTCGAGACGAGTGTGTACTTTATCGCACTCACTCTCTTTACTTGACGTGTTACTCGATTTACTTGACTTGTTACTCGATTTACTTGACTTGCTCATACTTGAAACTATACTCTTATGTGACTTGGTGTCGATTGGAGCGATGTCTCGTCGACCAATCCTACTCGTGGGAGATGCCCAAACTCATCGGCTAACTTTGCGAATCGAACCGGCATGGGCTTGGTCGAGGAGCTTAGTAAACCATGAGCAAACATGAAGCTTGATCTATTGGAGAGATCTTGCTTGGCATACTCGCGTAGTATTGCCACAATATACTCGAATAATATCAAAACCTTGACGAGCAGGCCCAGTATAAGGGGTGTAACGGTGAACGGGAATCTGGAGAAAGTGGAGCATCTACAGATTTGATACTTACTTGGTTGACGGAGTGTCAACATGGAATTGGATCAAGACCTTGACCCAGCTACGTGGAATTTAGCTCCTGAGAGCTACAGTATCCTTGAATTGTTTCTATTTACTTTCCTTACTTGAAATGTCAATTACTTGCAATTTCTAGTTAGAAATATCTCGATTTTGTTCCATGCTCTTCTACTTGCTCTATTACATGCTTGCATGATTTTCTTGGCCTCACTGAGCGTTAGCTTAGCCCATTAGTTTGTTTTCCTTAATAGGAGCTCGGAATGGAAAGAATTTTGGGGAAAGCCGACTTGATTACTTTTGAGTAGAATTTTGGATTGTAATCGACTAGTCAACTATTAGTGGTTGTATATTTGGGGATTTGATGTATTTTGAAACTTCATGATGTAAGTTTGGAAGGTTTACTTAAGGAAGCGACCCTTTCATTTATTTCGACATTTATTATCAATTGTTTATATTTAAGTTTAGATTTAACTTGTATCGAGTCCTGGCGAGAGTTGGGCAGGTGTTCCGCGGATACCCTTAGGTTCCCCCTAGGGAGAAGTAGGGGCATCACACTGTCGCAGTAGTCATTGTCATTTATAGAAAAGGTACACATTTCATGCGTAATCAATTATTCCAATTTATTAAAGAAACGGGTTATTTTATATTTGGAGTAATGTTATTAGTTGTCTGATGGCGAGTATTTTGATAAGTGACTATTTTGGATAATATTTAGATGATATTCTAGATCATTTTTGTTCACTTTAGAAATGTGACAAGAAGAAAAAAGGTCATTTTGGCTAGAATATGTGTTAATAGCTAATTGGGGTTTTGATGTGATTTATAACCCTTTTACTCACATGATTTTGATGTTTTTGTAGGAGTTAGAAATGAACTTTATTTTGGATAAGAAACAAGCTTAAATAGGTTGATTAAAATCCTAAAGTTCACAAAGTTGGTGAGTTTCAAAGGTTGTTCGAGTCACATGTGCAAGAAATTAAAAAAACTTGTCAAACAAGAAAGTTGGACCAGATCCTCAGTAGAATCCTTGGCCAGATTCTACGGGGGATTTGAGATAGAGAGTGAAGCTTTGAAACAACAAAATAATGGTGAAATAGGGGAGGAATCCACCCAAGAGTCCCTGGCCAGATTCTTGGTCTGATAGGAAATCTGCAGCCTGTGAAACAAGGTCACTTTTTGGGCTAAAATTCAGTTAATAAGTTTATTAGAATTTTTAAGTGGTTTATGTCCCTTTTACTTGCATTATGTTTATGTTTTTGTAAGAGTTAGAAATGGGCTTCATTTTGGATAAGAAATAAGTTTATATTATGTTGATTGAAGTCCTCAAGATCACAAGGATAGTAAGTTTCAAAGGTGGTTCAAGTCACAAAAGCAAGAAAATGAAGAAACTTGTCGGAAAAGAAAATTGATTTGAATCCCTCCAAGAATCCGTGCAAGAATTGCTAGAGCAATTCGAGGTAGTGAGCGTGACATGAAGGAAAAAATGCAAGTAGAAAATGGGATAAATCTAGCAGAATTGAGGGATTGCTGGAGGGATTCCGGTCAAATGTTGCTACTATAACTTGTTCCACTGGATTTCATCTACATAATTTCACTTCTTTATAGGGACATTTTGCAGCTTAATTGCAGCTGTAATGATGATAATTTTAGCCTCATTTCTTTACTTTGTCTCATCTATATATATACATGTTTTGTGCAAGAAAGTGGAGACTAGTTTTTAGCACTTAGAACTAGATATTTTTCTCTCATTAGAGGAGAGAAACTTGTAACAAGAACTTGGAGAAAATCTTCATTGTGACAACTCATTTTGAAGGAGTAATAGAAAATATTTGGGAGGTTGTTCATCTTTTGGCTAAGCTTTTCTTAACCTTCTATTTATTTTGTTCAACAAGAGTTATTGTAATGAATCTTTGTACATACTTGCTTTATTTAATACGTTGAATGAAGTTCTAGATCTAGGGAGGAGATTAAACTAATGATACCTTGAATACGAGTTCAATGTGATTCACTCTTGTTACATCTTGTACTAACTTGTCCATTTATTCATATGTTAACTTTTGTGATTGCTTGATCACCAATTACAAGTCCTTAGTTATTATTATTCAATAATAATTGGTAACAATAATGAAAATGTGATAAGTGAAACTTAAGGAGTAGACTCATGAGAGTAGAGATACACTTAAGTGGATTTTCTTGAGCATTTTCATGTCGTAAATGAACTAGTTTTAGATTTTTACCATGGGAGTAGGGGAGACTAAAATTAGTAATAGCCAATAGATCATGAGAGTGTGTTTTGGTTACATTTGGAAATGAACCCTTAGTTAGACAAGAGTAGTAACAAGAGGTGAGCTCATTCACTCATAGTTTTGGATCATTAGTGGTTTCTACAACCTTGATTCTTAGTATTTGGTGACTTTTCTCCAATTGTTTTCTTTACAAGCTACTTAGTTAAGTGCATTATTTGTTTTTATTGCATTTAAATTAATAATTAGTCTAAATAATCGAGTAAGCAAAGGACTTAGTACTTGATAAAAAGCTCCTCATGAGATCGACTCTTATACACCATAGACTATAAATTCAACATGTATATTTGCAGCAACAGGTGTATTTTCGAAATAAATCTTGTGCACATAGTTGAAACCCATCAATATTTGTTATGGCTTGCTAGATATCTTTGTTCTAGGGGTAGATGAATCTATTTGTTTCATGCCTGTGGTTTGATGCATAGTGAATATTGTTAAATCTTGTACTTGTTGATCTATCTATTCTTGTTTTAACATTTATAGTTGCTTGATCACCAATTGCAATTCATCTAGTTATTGTTAGTCAATGAGAATTGGTAACAATTGTGAGAGCCCGTAATTTTTCCATTTTAGGGTTTTATTATATTCAATGGCTTGTTTTCTGCACTTTCTGTATCCAAAAATTTTCTAGATAATTTTTATGAGTAAATAGAGTTTTTAGATGAGTTTTCTAGTATCGGTTAGGTTTTGAGAAATTAAGAGCGTATACCGGACGTGGGACCCGCTAGGGCGAAAAGTTCGAAAAAATTCGGCCAACTAGGTTAAGTTTTGGATACTGGATCTAATTTACCGGGTGTTAAGAGATAATTAGAGGATGCTATTTGGATTGGTGTGAGAGGAAACAAAATGATAGACATGCATTAAATAAAGTGACAAGTGTCACTTGCCTATTGGATTGACTTGTATGACTACTATTTCATGTTTTACCATTTGACTAAATAAATAAAAAACTTACCAAAAATTCCCCATTTTCTTCTTCCTCTTGGCCGAATTCTCTTGCTCAAAGAAGGAAAAAATCTTCCAACTTCCTACTTCATAATCTTGCTCCAATCTTCAAATCCAACCAATAAAACTCCAAATCATTCCATAAAATCTCTTTGCTAAGTGGTCTTGAGGTGTTTTGTGGAGTTACTTGGAAAGCTAAGAGGACTAGTTGCTCTCTTTCTTGTCTTGCTAAGGTAAGTTGAGAAGGACCCCTCTCCTCCCTCTAATGATGTTTAATCCATGATTAGTGGTAGTATAAGATGCAATTTTATGGTTTATATCTTGATTTTTGGTTGAATTGATGAAGTTTTACAATTTTTGGGGATTTTTCTGTTTTCATATGAATATGATTATGGGGTCATTTATGATGATTGGAAATGTTATGTAAGGAAGCTAGAAGTTGGAAAAAGTGGTTAATTGCAAGCAATTTCTGTTTTGGAAGAAAATTGAAAAGTTAGGGTTTTAATGTTCTACATTCTGCCTGGTTTTGTTGCTCATAGTTAGAGGCCGAATTGGTCTTGGGTTAAAACATGAAAGTTGTAGGGAATGATATTTTAGAGGTTCCTGAAAAATTTCAGATCAATCGGAGTAGTGTAGCTTGAGAAAAGACGGAATTACCCTTGCTGCCCTGGTTTTACCCGAATTTGGGAATTGCTTCTGTAATTGGTTATTTTGGTTAGGAATGCTTCCGAATTGGTTGTTGAGGTCTTATGATGAAATGTATCCCTGTTTCTTAGATTTCATATGGCTTTGGAATTTCTAGATTTGGACTTAGGTAGGTTGACTTATGATGTTTGAACCAGAATGCGTTCTGTGAATCTGTGTTTGCGGTTCTGGTGTAGTATCTTGCATTTTTGGCCTAGTTACAGTCACAACTGCGCTGAGTGACCTTCTGTAATATTGTATCCCTATCTCTTAGCTTCGAAACGGTGGGTCATACACCTTCATCCGATAATCGTAGTGCCATTGGTACCAAAACCGAAAAATGATATCAAAAACTATTTTTTTCGGGTTAACGCTTAACTCTAATTCCGGATTTGTCTGGTTTCCTCTAATGCCTATGTATACTTATGGAACCCTATTTTGGTAGTATTTGGCATTGGTTTATGATTTGTAATCAAGTCTTATTGTGTTTATTTGAATAGTTTAGGGCTTGACTTTCATATCCGGTCATTTCCTAGCTAAATTTTGTACTTGAATGCCATTAAGCCTAGTGAACGGCTTTTGGGAATGAGATTATTTTTGTACGAGATGTTGGGACTGATTTGAGGAAATAATGAAGCCATGATGGCTGGAAAATAGGTAAACACAAGGGATATGCTGCCGAAATTTTACTTGAAGGCTAGTTGGATTTACTTGTGATTTGAGCGAAGGGCTTTTGGGTTGTTTGAGCCTAGGTCTTCATGTTACCTTTTCGTTTCCAAAAATCATGTTTTGCACCCTTGCTTTAGTAATTATTTGGCGAGGCATACGACTGGTAGTCGAGCCTCACATGTGCATTCTATATACTCGATTTTTGAAAGTGGAACCTTCAATTGGTTTCCTTGGATTATTTTAGGGTTTCTTGGTGATTAAAACTCTCTTTTGGGAGGTATCTGTACTGACCCCGGAGAGTGTTCCACTACCTGCTACCCGTTATGTGAAATATCTGAATATCTGAAATACTTGATTTATGACTGTTGGAGCCAAATACTGTTTTGATAAAAGGGAGGCGAGGGTATAATTTATCACACTCGTTCTCTTGTCTGTTCATATGCCAATTTTGAACGCGTATCTGAATCTGCTATCTGTATCTGTATCTATTCTGACGTCGTTTGGAAACTTGTATCCAACGACCTTTCTGTGACCTCTGAGCTCAACACTTGTGGCCAGTTACTCGAGTCGGGCCGGCAAGGGACTGGTCGATTAGATAACGAACCACGGTAGCCTATTTTGGGATCTTTGGGTATTGAGACCCCTTGATTCCGGTATACTCGAGTATTACCAATTCTGATCTGATTGGATTTCGGGCCCGGTAGGGGTATGTGAGGTGGAAGGAGTCGAAGAAAGTGGAGTCTACGGTATTGGTTACTTCTGTAACGTTGACGGAGTGTCAACGGTATTTCGATCAAGTTTCGGTGAAGCGAATTGGAATTTGGCTCCTGAGAGCCACCCGTATCCTTTCTGTCTATGGTGTTTGTTCACTTCTTTATTTGATGCACATATGTGATTAATTGAATATGAATTTCCATGTTTCTTACTGCTATATGTCTGGTACCCCATTGAGCGCAAGCTCACCCCTTTCCGTTCCTTTTTGTTTTCCTTACAGGAAAATAAATACTTTTGGACTGGATTTGATAATTGGTTGCTGAATTGAGCTAGTTGGACATATCTTTTGTATAGCTCATTGATTGAAACCCTAAATGTATTTTTGGGTCCGTTTCTCTTTTGAATTTGGTAAACCGTACATGTATCCACTTTTGAGTCACTTTGGTATGCCCCTTTGGGTTGTACATGCTTAATTTCGAGATGTAAATATTTACTTGACGTTTGGTTGGATTTTGACGGGGCGGTTACTATTCATAACCTACTCCGTTTTCATTTTTTTTTATTTTGTGATTTTGACTTGTTTACGCGCGTTTGTATGTTCCGGAACGTATTATATCGCTCTAAACTGAACGACTGAGTCCCGGCGAGAGCTGGGCAAACGGTCCGCCGAACCCTTTGGTTCGCCTTAGGGTGAGGTGGGGCTGTCACAGGTGGTTTCAGAGCCACTTCGCATGGTTTCTGCGCGGAGTGAGCTTGGGGCCAAGTGGTGTTATGGTCCTGCTTTCGTGAATGCGTCGAAAGGGATAAGTGCTTTTTTGAGCGTAAGCTATGAACTGTGCTTGTTATAAGTGTAAGGATCATTATCATGGGACTTGAGGAAGCTAGATATGTATGTCGGGTAGGAATCTTTAATATGGATGATTTACTCTTGGGACTGGCCGGCTCGAGTTGTGAATTATCTTATTTGGGATTCTCGTGCCCGGCTACTAACTCAATGAGAGCCTAGGTTAGAAAGGACTTAGGCGAACTAGAAAGGCAATTCTATGGAACTTCATATGGTCTGTTCGGGTGTGGTTAAGCGTGATCAACCTTGATTAAGATATAGATGGTGTTGTTGTCGTAGATTATGGACGGAGCCTTAGAGGGGGAAAAGCTCTTCGTGAGTTCTTTTTGTACTCGTGACCTAGTCTGTCTATAGTACTTTCGGATGATCCCGCTACTTTCATGGATCTCTCACATTTGTCTTTAATTGACTGCTACAGTGTGACTGGTTTGGTCCAGTTGTGTGTATATATATTTTTGATCTGTGTGTACCTCATACTTATAATTATCTTTACTATTATCTTTGCACCCCTAGATTGACTAAGATTAATGGAGGACACACGTAGTGGCCGGGGACGTGGGCGCGGGCGTAGGCAACCCACGCCGGACAGGGGTGCTAGGGAAACCTCATTTGGACCTAATCCTGAACTGCGGGTTGATCCCAACGTGCAAATAGCCGCTGCTATGCAGCAAATAACCAACCTGCTGGCACAAGTGGTACAGCAACAAGGCCAAAACCCAAACCCTAATCCTGAAAACCCGGGCAATCATGTCGAAAGTGACGATAGGGCACTTGAGAGGTTCCAGAAGTTCGCACCACCGAAATTTATTGGGGAACCCAACCCGGATGTCGCCGAAAGGTGGCTCGAGAAAATGGTGGATATCTTTGCGGCCCTGCATTACACCGAAGAAAGGCAGATGACTTTTGCAGTCTTCCAACTTGAAGGGGCGGCCTGTTCCTGGTGGAACGTTATTCGGCAAAAATGGGAACGGGAACAAACGCCCAGGACTTGGGTGAATTTTATGCGGGAGTGCAACGCGAAATTCTTCCCTCCTCTAGTTCAGAAGCGGAAGGAAGATGAATTTATTCGGCTTCGTCAGGGGCCCCAATCTGTAGCGGAGTACGAGAGCCAATTCACCTGCCTATTCAAATTTGCGTCCGAACTCATCATGACCGAGCAGCGGCGAATAAGGCGTTTTATCCAGGGCTTGAACGTAGAAATTCAGAAGGATCTCGCGGTGGCCCAGATTAATGCTTTTAGCGAGGCCGTAGAAAAGGCGCAACGAGTAGAGAATGCTAGGCTGCAGGTGAAAAACTTTCAAGCCAAGAAAAGGGGCTTTCCTGGGAGTAGCTCTGAGCAAGAAGGTACAAGTACGCCCCCTAAGATTGGAAAGGGAAACGGAGGAGTACGACAACCAGGGGTGTCGCGTGATGTCTCTCAGGGGGGACCGGTCTCTGCTACTCGTGGTCCTTGGGATATTGTGGAGGGCCAAGTCATACGGAGGCAAATTGTTGGAAGAAAGAGGGAAAATGTCTGCGCTGCGGAAGTGCCGATCATCGGATTGCTGACTGCCCAATTCGATTGCGAAAAGGAAAAGGGACCCCGCAACCAACTAAGACTAACCCTGGACAGTCGGAAAAAGAAGGGACTGGATCCAAGGTACTGACTCAGGTGTACTCTTTAGAACACCATCAGGATCCTGACTCGTCTGAGGACGTAGAAGGTATGGTCCGTTGGGTACCTTAGATGTTGATTGATTCCGTTGATAAGAAAATTTCGAGGACGAAATTCTTTTAAGGGGGAGAGAGTGTGAGAGCCCGTAATTTTTCCATTTTAGGGTTTTATTATATTCAATGGCTTGTTTTCTGCACTTTCTGTATCCGAAAAATTTTCTAGATAATTTTTATGAATAAATAGAGTTTTTGGATGAGTTTTCTAGTATCGGTTAGGTTTTGAGAAATTAAGAGCGTATACCGGACGTGGGACCCGCTAGGGCGAAAAGTTCGAAAAAATTCGGCCAACTAGGTTAAGTTTTGGATACTGGATCTAATTTATCGAGTGTTAAGAGATAATTAGAGGATGCTATTTGGATTGGTGTGAGAGGAAACAAAATGATAGACATGCATTAAATAAAGTGACAAGTGTCACTTGCCTATTGGATTGACTTGTATGACTACTATTCCATGTTTTACCATTTGACTAAATAAATCAAAAACTTACCAAAAATTCCCCATTTTCTTCTTCCTCTTGGCCGAATTCTCTTGCTCAAAGAAGGAAAAAATCTTCCAACTTCCTACTTCTTAATCTTGCTCCAATCTTCAAATCCAACCAATAAAACTCCAAATCATTCCATAAAATCTCTTTGCTAAGTGGTCTTGAGGTGTTTTGTGGAGTTACTTGGAAAGCTAAGAGGACTAGTTGCTCTCTTTCTTGTCTTGCTAAGGTAAGTTGAGAAGGACCCCTCTCCTCCCTCTAATGATGTTTAATCCATGATTAGTGGTAGTATAAGATGCAATTTTATGGTTTATATCTTGATTTTTGGTTGAATTGATGAAGTTTTACAATTTTTGGGGATTTTTCTGTTTTCATATGAATATGATTATGGGGTCATTTATGATGATTGGAAATGTTATGTAAGGAAGCTAGAAGTTGGAAAAAGTGGTTAATTGCAAGCAATTTCTGTTTTGGAAGAAAATTGAAAAGTTAGGGTTTTAATGTTCTACATTCTGCCTGGTTTTGTTGCTCATAGTTAGAGGCCGAATTGGTCTTGGGTTAAAACATGAAAGTTGTAGGGAATGATATTTTAGAGGTTCCTGAAAAATTTCAGATCAATCGGAGTAGTGTAGCTTGAGAAAAGACGGAATTACCCTTGCTGCCCTGGTTTTACCCGAATTTGGGAATTGCTTCTGTAATTGGTTATTTTGGTTAGGAATGCTTCCGAATTGGTTGTTGAGGTCTTATGATGAAATGTATCCCTGTTTCTTAGATTTCATATGGCTTTGGAATTTCTAGATTTGGACTTAGGTAGGTTGACTTATGATGTTTGAACCAGAATGCGTTCTGTGAATCTGTGTTTGCGGTTCTGGTGTAGTATCTTGCATTTTTGGCCTAGTTACAGTCACAACTGCGCTGAGTGACCTTCTGTAATATTGTATCCCTATCTCTTAGCTTCGAAACGGTGGGTCATACACCTTCATCCGATAATCGTAGTGCCATTGGTACCAAAACCGAAAAATGATATCAAAAACTATTTTTTTCGGGTTAACGCTTAACTCTAATTCCGGATTTGTCTGGTTTCCTCTAATGCCTATGTATACTTATGGAACCCTATTTTGGTAGTATTTGGCATTGGTTTATGATTTGTAATCAAGTCTTATTGTGTTTATTTGAATAGTTTAGGGCTTGACTTTCATATCCGGTCATTTCCTAGCTAAATTTTGTACTTGAATGCCATTAAGCCTAGTGAACGGCTTTTGGGAATGAGATTATTTTTGTACGAGATGTTGGGACTGATTTGAGGAAATAATGAAGCCATGATGGCTGGAAAATAGGTAAACACAAGGGATATGCTGCCGAAATTTTACTTGAAGGCTAGTTGGATTTACTTGTGATTTGAGCGAAGGGCTTTTGGGTTGTTTGAGCCTAGGTCTTCATGTTACCTTTTCGTTTCCAAAAAAAAATCATGTTTTGCACCCTTGCTTTAGTAATTATTTGGCGAGGCATACGACTGGTAGTCGAGCCTCACATGTGCATTCTATATACTCGATTTTTGAAAGTGGAACCTTCAATTGTTTTCCTTGGATTATTTTAGGGTTTCTTGGTGATTAAAGCTCTCTTTTGGGAGGTATCTGTACTGACCCCGGTGAGTGTTCCACTACCTGCTACCCGTTATGTGAAATATCTGAATATCTGAAATACTTGATTTATGACTGTTGGAACCAAATACGATTTTGAAAAAAGGGAGGCGAGGGTGTACTTTATCACACTCGTTCTCTTGTCTGTTCATATGCCAATTTTGAGGGCGTATCTGAATCTGCTATCTGCATCTGTATCTGTTATCTGTATCTGGATATGTATCTGTTCTGACGTCGTTTGGAAGCTTGTATCCAACGACCTTTCTGGGACCTCTGAGCTCAACACCTGTGGCCAGTTACTCGAGTCGGGCCGGCAAGGGCCTGGTCGATTAGATAACGAACCACGGTAGTCTGTTTTGGAATCTTTGGGTATTGAGACCCTTGATTCCGGTATACTCGAGTATTACCAATTCTGATCTGATTGGATTTCGGGCCCAGTGGGGGTATGTGAGGTGGAAGGAGTCGAAGAAAGTGGAGTCTACGGTATTGGTTACTTCTGTAACGTTGATGGAGTGTCAACTGTTATTTCGATCAAGTTTCGGTGAAGCGAATGGGAATTTGGCTCCTGAGAGCCACCCGTATCCTTTCTGTCTACGGTGTTTGTTCACTTCTTTATTTGATGCACATATGTGATTCATTGAATATGAAGTTCCATGTTTCTTACTACTATATGTCTGGTACCTCATTGAGCGCAAGCTCACCCCTTTCCGTTCCATATGTTTTCCTTACAGGAAAATAAATACTTTTGGACTGGATTTGATAATTGGTTGCCGAATTGAGCTAGTTGGACATATCTTTTGTATAGCTCATTGATTGAAACCCTAAATGTATTTTTGGGTCCGTTTCTCTTTTGAATTTGGCAAACCGTACATGTATCCACTTTTGAGTCACTTTGGTATGCCCCTTTGGGTTGTACATGCTTAATTTCGAGATGTAAATATTTGCTTGACGTTTGGTTAGATTTTGACGGGGCGGTTACTATTCATAACCGACTCCGTTTTTGTTTTTTTTTATTTTGTGATTTTGACTTGTTTACGCGCGTTTGTATGTTCCGGAACGTATTATATCGCTCTAAACTGAACGACTGAGTCCCAGCGAGAGATGGGCAGGTGGTCCGCCGAACCCTTTGGTTCGCCTTAGGGTGAGATGGGGTTGTCACAACAATAAAGGAAAAAGGAATAGGTAGAACCTAAGGAGTAGACATATGAGAATAGTGGTACACTTAGGTGGATTTTCTTAGTTCATTTCATAGATCTCCATGGGCTAAATCTAGCAACTTCACCATGAGAGTAGGGAAGCCTAGTTTTGGTAAAAACTTGATTTATTGGCGAGAGCGAGTTTCAAGTGCAATGGAAAATAAAATCTTACAAGACAACAGTTAAAAGTCATATTTTACCCTCTTTAGTCCTAGTTTGAACAAATAGTGGATTCTATTTCCTAAAACTTGTGTTTATTTGATTCCTCCATTCTTGTAATTTTCTCTAATTTACTTGTTTTCATCATTTAGTCTTTATTTCATAAAATTGAGGTTGTTTGGATAATAAAGCAAGTAAAAAAGTCTTATTAATTGCTAAATATTGCTCCTCTTAGGGTCAACAAACTAATACCTCCTATACTCACTAACAAACTGTAAACTTGCAGGAATCGAGGTAACTAGGTTATTAAGTTTGCTATAAGGCAAGACCTCGTCATTTTTTACTGTTAAAGGATCTTTTCTCTTGCTGCAAAGCAAGTATTTCAAGTATTGTTCCAAACATAGACACGTTGTTTTAAGATAACCAGAGTAGTATAATCATTGTTTATTTATTATTTCTTTTACCGTCATTCCGTAAATTACAAATCTCGACAGAGTTTCCCCAAAGGTTTAATGATCAAACTTTGGCACCAAAAGATAAAAAACAAAGAAACTCATTAATACCAAATATTTTTATTTTTGTTACAAAACTCATTTCCTTTAAATTCTTTGAGACCAAAGATCTTCATATTATTGTAGTAAATATAAGAAGATATAAGGCAAAAACGTATTATAAATTGTAAACCACGAAAATAAATGGGGTAGCAATGTTAGTAAACCCACCTGAACCTAAGATAGACTAATACCTTCTTACCATAGATATCGAAAACAAACACTTGGCCACCTTAAACGTTTTGGACACTCACATTTTACCACTATATAAATTCTATACAAGAATATTTAGATGAGCTATTAGCAGTGAAAAATACAAATGCCGTTAAGTTGGGAAGGAGGGCGCAGGCACTACAAGAAATATATTTTTCAGTGACAAAAATTTATGTGACAACAAAAATCTTGTCACAGATAACCTAATTCAGTGACGACATTAGGTGTCATCACAGATGAGTACAGCACAAGCATAATCAGTGACAACACTGGAAGTTGTCATTCTCAACTCGTCACGAAATAGTTGGCGCGCATCTCATTTTGATGCCGCGGGAAATGATTTTATGACAACTCAAGTAAAGTCGTCACAAACGCTCTCTCTACAGTGACAACATAACTTGTTGTCATTAAAAGTCTACCCGGTTCCAATTTTGTGACAACTTTTTGCATCACTGTATACTACAGTATTTTCATCAACTTTCACTAATTCTACTATGACACCCTAATTTTATTTTTTAACCCCCAATTCTTTTATATTAGCAAAAGCACCGAAGATATGACACCCTAATTTTATAATTTAGCCCCTATTCATTATGTATTAACAAAATGCAAATGATATAATAACAAACTATTTTTAGATATTTGTAATTTTTGCTAAGTTGACATAATAGACATGTCTGAGCATAAAATTTTTTTCATGAATTGTTTATTATTACTTATAACAACCCCCAAAAATCAATAACTGAAATAATTTGAAAAAGTGTAATTGAATATAATTTGTAGTCTAATGTTAGCACTGTGAAAGATTAGTATAACGTGTAATACATCATAAGTAATAATTATTTTCATATGGAATGGGTATATACGAAATTAAAATTATTCAGTAAAATATCTGTCGTGCAATAAGATTGAGAGTTGTAACACATTTAACAGAATATTTGATTACATGTTTCTTTTAATTTATTATAAAAACTAAGTAATAGACAAAGAGTAGGATAAGCATGAGTAAGAAGTGCTATACTGTATATAAGCAATTCTATAGTATTTTCATCAAATTTCACTAATTCTACTATGGCACCCTAATTTTATTATTTAGCCCCCAATTCTTTTATATGAACAAAAGCACAGAAGATATGACACCCTAATTTTATAATTTAGCCCCTATTCATTACGTATTAGCAAAATGCAAATGATATAATAACAAACTAGTTTTAGATATTTGTAATTTTTGCTAAGTTGACATAATAGACATGTCTGAGCATAAAATTTTTTTCATGAATTGTTTATTATTACTTATAACAACCCCCAAAAATCAATAACTGAAATAATTTGAAAAAGTATAATTGAATATAATTTGTAGTCTAATGTTAGCACTGTGAAAGATTAGTATAACGTGTAATACATCATAAGTAATAATTATTTTCATATGGAATGGGTATATACAAAATTAAAATTATTTAGTAAAATATCTGTCGTGCAATAAGATTGAGAGTTGTAACACATTTAACAGAATATTTGATTACATGTTTCTTTTAATTTATTATAAAAACTAAGTAATAGACAAAGAGTAGGATAAGCATGAGTAAGAAGTGCTATACTGTATATAAGCAATTCTATGCATGTTAAATTTTTGAAACATGTTTTATTGTGTAAGTTTTATTGTAAGGTAATTTCTTAAATAATTTGTATATTGAGTTGTCCAAACCCAAAAAGATGTATATAGACACAAACAAGCACACATATATATATATATACATGCACAAAAAAGAAACCAATATCAAATAATTTATTTGATATTTATAGATGAGATTAAGGAAAAAAAAAAGAGATTAAGTATGAAAAAAGAAACCTGAAAAAAAAATTTGACCAGGGAAAAAAAAAAGAAAAAAAATGTATGAAGCTAAAGGCGTGAATCCTGGAATCTCAAAGACGTGCTTAGATGCCAAAAAAAAAAGAGCGCCAGTCTGAAATCTGAAAGAGGCGCGAGGCGGGTGGCTGAAATCTCTACAAAACGACGTCGTTTTTGGTTGTTCACAGACAAACAAAAGTCTCGCCGCTTCTCTCTTCCAACACTTAGACAAATTTCATTCTCAGTCTTTCCTTCCTATGGTGAACACCGAAAAACTCTGGACCTCAAACACCTTCTGCTTCCGCAAAATGCTCCTCTAAAGCACCATTGACGAGTGCCAATCTTCAGGTCAAGCTCGCCGAAGAAGCGAAGTCAGAACACTTCCAAGCTCCCTCCTCGTTCCGCGACTTCAGCTTAGACTTTTCTCCGACCCCCTCTTCAGCTAATTGTGCGGTATGTGTTTTTTTTTTGCTTTCAAAAGCTGCTCAGCCTTCTATTGTAAAGACTAATTTATGAACTAGATTGTTAATTAGCAGTGGGGAAGGTAATACTCTTGGCCAAATCGCATCCGAAACACTTGCGATCTGGAGTATGAACAGTGTTAGGGTTCATCCAAGAATTTTTTTTTCATTTGTGGATTTTTTCACTGTTTTCGAGAAATTTGGACTGATTAAACCAAAAATTGCTTGCTTTATATTTTGATGGAACCTTTTTGTGATTAGGATGGTCAGAACCGGCTTTCTTTGAGGAGCTATGAAATGCGAACATTTTTTGACTGCATTAATTTGGTTGGATGAAAGAGAAATTAAACAATTTGTCGTGCCATTTAATTGCTTCCTTAAGGGGAAGAGAACTTGACTGATTTGCCTAATTTATTTGGCTGTTTTAAATGTACTTTATGCCATACCATGTAATTTACTCTCTGGTTCTCTCTCTCTCTCTCTCTCTCTCTCTCTCTCTCTCTCTCTGTGGTAATCAAGCATGCACTTTACTAGAATTTTGCACGTTTGGGAACTGGCCAGAAAATTGTTTTGGGGTTTCAATTGCCGTTAACATGTTGTGCAATGTGTGTTTAGTCATACAATGGTTAATCTTTTGTAATAGTTAAGATTTTCATATCTGTATTCTCCCTTTGTTCTTCATTTCCTTGCCATTTCCGAACCTACATTTTAATTTTCCCCTGTTTTTGTTAGCTCATTATCCAATGGCTTCTGTCCTGCCCCCGAAAGGCTTCATTTCCTTGCCATTATCCGAGGCAATTTGGGCTTCTGAAATGTTGCATTTTCAGTTTGTATCTTGAGAAATTCCTGTGTACGGTTCTTCTTTTATTGACTTTGTTCCATAACATCGTAGAGGTATCTGGCTTTAACATCTTTTAATTTTATCTGGGAGGGAGAAAATATAAAGAAGAAAGAACCTGAGAAGATGTTACTACATGGAGGGATATTTTTAGAGGGGAAAAGTTCAAAATAAAATTGACTCAAATGAAAGATGAACAAATTTCCATCAAGTGTATCCATTTAATAATTATCATTTTCACCCTAAAACTAAATACTGGAGCAATTTCTTTTCCATCTCAGCAGATTAATTGTATTTTTTTTTCTTTTGTGAGTTTATAGCAACAGTAGATAATATTCAATCATCAATAAATGAATGTAGAAACAAAGGATAACATAACATGTTGAAGTTCAGGTGCTGAAATTGCAGCTACGTCATTAATTCTCAATTATTTTTAACTACAAAAAGGAATTTTTTTCCTCTTTTTATTGGAACCAAGACTCAAAATATGGCACATGATTTTCAAACTGCTCTGAAAAAGGTAAGAAAAAGAACTGCATGACATTTTATATGAAATATATAACAGCAAAGTTTTAATATATACCACAGCAAAACAGAGAAAAAGGAATAAATTCTTTGCTATTCTATTCTCTTAACTTGATTATTCAATTTTTTGTTATCAAGATGTTAGAATGCCAGCGAACAGAAATTTTGCTTTTTCTTTAGACCTTTTGGGTTTATATGGCTGTAAAGAATGGTTTATTCTTTCCCCCATAGGACCAAAAAAATAAAAAGAAATGGTTATTAAAACTTTTGGAGCCACTGGAGAAAGCCATTGTTTCGTAAAAATTGCAAAGACTAAAGGTAAATCCAAAATTTTTTACATTGTATGATAAAAGTTCTCTAGTTTATATATATAATACATTCAGGGGTGGTTATCTTTCATTTCATAGTCTTATAGATGGTCAAAAACTGAAAAGAACAAATTCTAATAAAAAAAAATGGTCTATTTTATATATATGGTTAATACATCCAGTCTGTATTAGATTCTCTCATAAGTGTAACCAAATCCCCTCTCTAATGGGGCCTTTAATTCCCTAACCAAAGTCCCTAAAAATAGAAAATGACAAATAGAGAGAAACAGAAAGGAAGCAAAAAGAATAGGGATTATGCAGTTGTTGCAGTTCCAACTTGCACCAAGTGATTGCTAGTGCATTTGTTGGTATTAACCATCAGTTGGTATTAACATTTGTTGATTGCTAGTGCATTTGTTGAAGTCTCTCCTCTTTAATTTCTATTGATTTCATGGTTAATTTCATGGCTGCTTTACATATGGCTTTTTTGGATTTTAGGAAACTGCTTTCATGGTTAATTTCATGTTCATTTTGTGGCTGCTTTACATATTACTTTTCTTGATATATGATACTGATTTCATGGCTTTTCATATGAATTTTCATATTACTTTTATGGCTGCTTTTCATATGACTTGTAGCCTTAATTTTTGAAAAGGCTAGTTAACAAATTATTCTCTTTAGTTTGATATTAGAAAAGTATTTTGTACTAAAGGCTGATGTGTCTATATCTAGGACATGGATAAAACTTGGATGAAGATTAGCAATAGGAAGGACAAGGCTTATGAACTCGGAGTCAAAAATTTCCTCAAGTTTGCATATTCTCAAAAAGTTGAAAATCAGAAAATCCCATGCCCATGTACACAATGCAATAATTTTTGTAACCAAACTAAAACAGTTGTGGAGGATCACTTATTGACTCAAGGCATTCATAAAAGCTACACAAGATGGATACACCATGGGGAACAATTTCGACACCAAAATTGTGGGGATAGTACTAAACATGGGGATGGAGAGGAGGATAGTGATACTGAAGATTTAAATGACATGTTGCACGACATTGGGACAGCACAATGGGGGGACAATTGGGCTGGTAGGGAAAAATCAACGGATGATAGTCTAAATGCGAATCATAGTGACACAAATAACTTTCTTAAATTGTTAGAAGATGCAAAAAAGGAGTTGTATCCAGGGAATCATTTTTACTCAAAGCTATCCTTTGTAGTCACCTTGCTCCATTTGAAAACAATGAGCGGGTGGACTATAAAGTCCTTCAATGCATTGCTGGAAAGTCCTTCAATGACTTGCGCAAATAAGCAACTTCTGTATCAGGTATAAATAAATTGTTTGCTCTTCATAGTTATTACAATTGAGGCACTTGAATTCTGGTTCTACAAAATAGAGATTCATTTTTAATACAATTGGGTTGCTTGATGTCAATTTAGTTGCTTGATGGCACTTGAAATCTGGTTCCACCAAATCTGATTCCTGTTTAATGCAATTGAGTTGCTTGAGGCTGATTTAGGTGCTTGAAATCTTGTTCATGTTTAATTACAGCCATTGAGGTGCTGGATGTTGCAACCAAAACTTTAGTGTTTTTAAAGCAAATGTGTTTGAACGTTGGGATGTATTCCACTTTTTTCTTTGTCGAACTCATCTAAATTTTTCTGTATCAGAATTTTTTTTTTGTGCTAAGGAAAAAGAGGCACCTGTGATTGTGTGTGTGTGTGTTTTTTTTTTCTTGATATACTGTGTGGTTCACGATCATCTAGGCTCTCAATGATTTTAGGATTTCATTGTTGTTATTGTTATTGTTATTGCATATATATTTGTGAACATGCAGATATTTATTGTGTTTGTATTGTTATTCTATATTTCACAGAATATACATTCAATGTCTTATTTGCTATAATTTCACTTTATTTTTGTGTTAAGCAATTTACTTAGATTGCTATAATTTCAAATTAGAGTGACATTAGTTTTTATAATATGGTGCCTATCTAGAAGTGTAGTTCCAGTTTTAACACCAGTGCTCATTGCTTCAATTTTGGTAACGTGTAGGTTCTAACACGATTCCCAAGAAGAAGAAGCCAGTCATTGCTGTGAAGATGGTTTTTGAATTGAAGACTACAAGGCCTATCGTGCTCATGTTTTGTTCTAGATGGGAATCGTGCTCATATTTTTGTATAGAACTTTACTACTCTCTATTGTGGATGGGAAATCACTAGTATTGTAACTGAATGGCTTATTTTGGATGGTGCATGGTTTATGACTCATTTGAGGCAACATTTATATATATATGTATTTGGGTTGATCTTCTATTGGAAATGAATGTTGGCTTTCTTTTCGTATGTTGGCTTTTTTTTTCTCCTTGCTACTCAATGAACGTTTTGTGATTGTTGGCAGCTATGTTGCGTAATTAACATTAGATTATTGCTTTTTACAAAAAAATAAATGACAATAAAAAAGTTGTCACTGCCAACAAGTTTCACTAGTGACACCAGAAAGTCGTCACTTTTTATGGATGGAAAACAATGACAACAAAAGTCGTCACTGAACGGAAGCATAATGTGACAACTCCAAGGGTTGACTATGACAAGAATTTAGCCAGCTTAGTGACAATAAAAGTCGTCACACAATGTACAACCATGAGTGACGACAAGAGTCATCACAAAAGCGAAATCGTTTGTGACGACTTTCAACAGTCGTCACATGGACCCCCTTTTGTGACATAGAACTAGTGACAACTCTGTGACAGCAGTAAAAGTCGTCACTGACTTTTTTTGTGACGACTTCTGAATTTTTAGTGACGACTTTCGCCTGTCACAGAAACGCAATTTTCTTGTAGTGAGGTAAAGTGTATATATTCAAATGCGAGTAATAAAATGTAATTACCCCCAAATCTAAGGGGGGAAAAGTGTCATTAACACTAAATAAAAAGCTATTCAGAAAGACTGGAGAAGTAATAAGTTTATTTTGTGGGAGCCGGGAAATGATTCCTTTCAAAAAATAATAACTAATTATTTGTGTTTGCGTGTATAGAGATAGCAATATTGAGTCAAGATACACGAGGAAGACCAAAACAGAAGGAGAAGGAGGCAGAAAAGGAGGAATTAGTTGCATAGGAAAGAACAAAGAAAGAAAGAGCAAATAATCTTGTTCAGTATTCAAAGTCGAAAAATTTCAACAATTAGCTGACAAAAAGTGTAATACCCCGAGAAAAAGATAAAAATTTTGTTATTGTACATATAATAAGAGTCGAGTGGGGTTATATCCGCGGTTAAGAATTGTAATTTATTTTTAAGGATTTGGTAGGTTCATAAATGAAATAAAAGCTTGGGGGATCAAATTTTAATTTTTTATTTCTAGTTATAGTTCTAAGTCTCCAGAGAAAACAACAAAAACCTAATGTTCTTCATTAGTTTCTTTTGCCCCAGCGACAATAAGAAATTAATACGGCAGCTTCTAAGCCAAAAGGGTTTCAAGCGACTGTAAAGAAGCAGTGGTTTAGGTGTTCAGAGAAGGATGTGCCTGTGTGGAGTTTCGTCATCGGTGACAGAAAAATGGCAATTCACGGGGTGCAATTGTTTTAGATATGTCGAAGGTTCCATATTATACAAAAGTTAGGATGGCAAGTGGGTAATACACATAGGTTTTGATGATGACCGACTGCCTGGTTAAATCTGCACTTCGAAATGGATTTCACAGGAGTACAACATAGTTTTGGTTGTATCTGTATTAAACTAGTGTACAAGTGGTATTTGCAGGTGATTTTTCGATTCCGCAGTAGCTAAGGTATGCTTTTGGTACAATAAGTTACGGGATAATATTCATGGTTTGCATAATATCATTAAAGTTTGCAAATAAAGGTTGGTGCAGGGAGCATCAAATAAAGGCATTGAACAAGCAGAATTTGCATTTCATGGATTACCTCACAACCTATTTCTTGACTCGGAACTTTACCCAGTGTAGATTGAGATTTTAGTTAGCGTTGATTTGCAGATTTCATTGTATCTTGAAATTGGAAGAAGCCTCATTCCTCACCGATACTTTTTTAATGATTAATTTTCTATACATTGATAGTGTATACACATAATCTAAATTTGAATTTGAAATTCAAATTTTTGTATATGTGTCAGATATCTAATCATGATAATATGTATATTGTCAGTGCGTATAGGATTAAATTTTTTTAAAACATAAATTTATTTATACTAAAGCCGAAGTTATGAATTTTCTTTGTATGTGTACTTTATTTTTCTTTAAAAAAGCATCAAGTAAATAATTGTTTGTTGATGTAAAATTAAATGAAATTCGTTAATTCCTTGGATCAATTATTACTTATTTTAAATTGTCAGTTCAAAGGCTGATTGTTTGGGGAATAAATTGTGTATTGTGTCTCCGTCCTTTCGAAACTAGCTGTGGCAATTGAGCTATGTCGAGAATAAATGTGTAGCCGTGACCCAAATCAAAGAGGTTACAGTTGACTCATAACCTAGGTTGCCTTGCTTGGTTATGCAAGAGTTGTTCGGCATGTTTAACATGATATTTATAAACAAGGTCTAATTGCTGAAGCCTTGGCTGCGTGATAGTATGAACCTTTATGTCATTGAAATATTATTTGATTTCATTTCTTGATCTAAATAGTTAGTAATTTAGTTAAGTTCACCCCATTATTATTGTTATTTTTGTTTCAGATATTTAAGAATTGAATGAAGCTACGCAATTGAGTACCTGATGTCATTGAAGTGCTTTAGTTTCAATTTCTATTTAATTAATGAAATATTTGTATCTGTGATATAGACATAATGTCTTTTGTTTAGTAACTTCTTGTAACTTGATTATTAGATTAAGGATTTATTGAAGGTGTATTCATTAATTCTTTTTGGTTGTAACTAAATTTGCTAGTCAACCCGGACTGACGCTTTGGTTTCAAAATTCAAGGTTTGACAAAAAAAGGAAAAGACCCAATAGCCCATCAAACATCATGGTCCATACTAGGGGTGGCAATTTTCGACACGACCTGAAAACACGACACGAACCTAACACGAAATTAATGGGTTTGGGTTGAGGTTTCGGGAATTCGGGTCAGAATCGGGTTGGACCCAATGAACCCGAAAAGGACCACAGGTCAATTTCGGGTCAACCCGTGGTGACCTGATATGACCCGATATGACCCGTTTACGAATTAAAAATAATTTAATAAACATAAAAATAATTTTATCTAACTAAACTAAGTTATTCTTTTTTTCAAAGGCATTAATTACTTAATCCTAAATGAATTTATTTAATTTGTGTGAAGTTGAAATTATTATATTTGGACAAATAATATATTATATTATTTTTTACTTTTATACTGTTTTAATTTATTTTATATTTTATTTGGGATAAAACACTTTTACGGTGTTTAATTTATTTTAGATTTGGTTTGGAATTATTTATTTAAATTTTTATTACTTGATTATGTAATTAGTTTTGTGAGAAATTGATTTTATTAGAAATTACAGTGATAAATTAATAAATAAAAATTAAATTTCGGGTCATTTCGGGTTGACCCGCCAACCCGTCAACCTGAAATTTTCGGGTTCGGGTCAGCATACCTGACCCGTCACGGGTTGGCGGGTCGGGTTCGGGTCAACAGATTTTCTGACGGGTTGACCCGAACCCGACCCGCCAACCTGATTTGGACCCGAATTGCCACCCCTAGTCCATACTAGAAGAAACGGGCACGATTCGTTTGGGATATGCTACTACTAAAATTTGTTAGATTTACTATCTACATTAGAAATGATAACAAATTGATCTGTGTCGTTTTTAAGATTTCAAGAAAAAAGAACCCCTAATTGAAAATATAGCATGTATTGTCCACGTGCACTTCTTAGTTGAAAGGTAAAGAAGAAAAAAAAAATTAATGCATGCAATAAACATACTTAAAAACACCAAGGTTAAGTATTCACACTACTAAGAGTTTGATTGTAAGACAACTTCTCCAAGTATAATGAGAAGATATTGAAAATTCTTTACCAATATATTGTATCTCATAACTCCCAAATAGCTGCAAGAAAATAGTAAATGGACTGTCAACATAAGAAATATAATGTGTTGTCTTCAATTGGCCCATCTAGAGGGAGACGAGGAGGTTGAGAAGTGATTCCTAATTTCTTTTTTGAGGGCTTAGAATCAGGACAAGGTTTATTAGGTTGACTTGAACATACCACTCCGAAAACCCAAAGTAAAAACTGTACAAATAGAAACACTTGTAACACTGCAAATGACTTGATTAAGAAACAAATTAGATCAGATTATGTGCAACAAAGCCAATATCAAAACTTGAAACAATTGCAAGTAGAACTCTCTAAATAAACAGTAAATTCCCGCGGAAATATAAAGAGAATAAAAGGGAGATGTGACAAAGTATTTAAAGTGGTTCGGCATTGAAGGCTTATGTTCACTACTAAAGGTCTTTAGCCCTTAAGATTTTGAAACCTCTAACCAGATTAATTTAAATGGTAGACTGTTTTTGGTATTGACGATGGCAACAATACAAATCGCCAACTACAATTGCCTTTGCTTTATAGTGGCTCAAGTACAACCACTTCATTGAAAACTTCTTTCTTTACGTTAGCAACCCCACTCTATTGACTATTTTTTCATAGCTCAGACAGACACAGCCACCCTACACAAACTCACAGGCTTGGTCTATTGCACACAATATAACACAACTAACTTGTCTTTCTTTCACACAAAATTAGAAGATTTCTATCGAAATCTTGACTCAATTTTGTAAGAAGTAAACAAAAAAAAATACACAATTCAATGCTTGTTCAAAAGTTAGTTTTGAAAAGACAGCTAAGATTTCTATAGAGATGAATAAGCATCCAAGAAAACAAGTATCCATTACTCATAAAAGGCAAGTTATTGTTTGGACCTAAATACAATGTTTTGAAAACCGGACCGGACCGACCGGTTCGATCGATTGAACCGCGAACCGGCCATGACACCGGTCCGGTTCTATGTTAGGGTTGACCATGCTAGAAAACCGGTAAAAAATCGGTCCAACCGTGAAACCGTCGAAACCGGATTGAATCGGTTTTTTCCGGTTTTCGAGTTGTCCTCCTTTTTTTTTTTTTTTTTTTTACATTTTGCAAAATGTAACTTGCAAGATTCGAACTCATGACCTTTGTAATAGAAGACCAATATACTAACCGTTGCACTATCACATTTTATTAATTTTTTTTATAACTTATTTATATAAAACAAACACTCATATTTCTTTTTTCCATTTTTCTTACAAAATCTCATCCTCTCATGGCTCTTTCTTTTTAATCTTCAACTCTCTCTCTCTCTCTATCCTCTTTTCTTTTGTCACTCTCTTTTTAATCAAACATCTTTATTTTTAATTTATTGATGTTTTCTTACATCTTTTAATTTTATTTTTGTCCATTAAATTAAAAAAGTTAAAAAAGAATTATTTTTTTAACCCAAATTATTTAATGCCACAACTACTTACTTTTATCTCATTTTTTGTTTCTTATCAAGTTTGCATTTCTATTTTTGATTCTCTTGACTTTTTTTGAACTCCAAACTTTCTTTTTTAAATTGCAATATCTAAATCCCAAAACGAAAATTAAAATTTAAGTTCACAATGTCTAAATTCTCATAGACGTGAATTTTGTATAATTTCAAAATATTGTGATATTTTTGGGTTGGATTTAAGATTTTTTGGTAGATATAATTGAAATTGAGATGAAATTTATTTGTTTTAACTTATAATTCAAAAATAAATAATTTATTTTTAAAAATCCAAGTTATTCAAAAATAGTAAACTTTTCATCATGTAAAGTATTAAAGTAGTCCATTACATGTCTTATTTTGTGCATATATATATTTATATAAATTATTTTTTTAAAAATTCATTGAACCAAGATTGAACTGGTCCGACCGGTTGAACTTCGACCCTTTCACTTCACCGGTTCAATTAACGGTCCGGTTTTAAAACATTGCCTAAATAAAGAAAGTGAATGTCGGAAGTGATCCAAGTAAAATCAAGGAAAGATTTTGATGTTTAAATTTAAAAAGAGTTTAAATCTAGACACATACAATGTTCTAGAAGCGATCAAATAGGTTATGGTAAGAAATCAAAAATTTAAGACAGAAGAGATTTTGCACGAAAGAAAAAGATCAAGTTAATTATGGTAAGAAATTGATTAGGGGAATGTAAGATTAATAGGGAAAGTAAATAAATAGAAGAGAGGGTAGGTAAGATTAAATAAGAAAAGTATATAAATGTAAAGAAGGGAAATAATTCTGAGTTTGTGTATATATATGATAGATTAGGTAAATATTAAGTGTGTTAACAAGTGCCCTATGGGCACTCTGTAGAAAAGCTCAAAAATGATTTAAAAGATATAGAAGGAAAGATAAGAAGTGTAAAAATCATTTTTTGGATCAATTAAGGAACACATAAAAAATCTACCATAATAGACAATTTGAACTTATCCTAACAGACATAGCACAACCTGAAAAGCTCATATAGAAAAACTTTTAAGTAATGTGAGTTCTAGACTTACCCTATAGATATAAACTTGGTTTGACTTCAATGGCCCAATTCTTCAACCTTGTCTTCCATATCATTCACCACAAGGCCTTCAAGCAACTCATAGCAAAAAAAAAAACTAAAACTAAAACTAAAAAAACCTAAGCAAACCTGCCAAATAGTTAGTAAACTGTTAGTAGAAATATTTGTCACATTAAAACTTCATATGATTAAACTAATAATATCTCTCTTTTTTATCATGACAAGTGTTTATATGTCAAAAATAGTGTAATTACCACAGATGTAAAATACAACCAAACTTCCTTAAAACTAGTTATAGAATAAAAACATCAACAAATGGATGATCCATAAATAGTTATCCAACTAGAGCATATATTTTCTAAGAGAGTAAATTGTCCAAGCGCACAACAAGAAAATAACCAAAAAGTTCCTCTTTTTTACCCTCTTTTGTCATGAACAGAAGATCACTTTTAACCCTTTTCAGCCTTGGAAGATGTAGCTCTCCTAAACTCATGATCCTCTTTTTAGCCTGATGAACTACCATAGTTAGTGATTTCAAATTATTAAAGAGTGCTTTCTCATCCTCAGGTTTCTCTTCTTCTTCATCTTTTGGGCTCGACTCAAGAGGATCAAGCAAAAGACAGTGCCATGTTAATGTGATCGCAAGACAAAGAAGCTGTGATCACAACATGAAGAAGCAAAAAAAAAGGTGTGACGACCCCACCTCCTTCTAAGGCGTACCCTAAAAGTTGGTGGATCGTCTGTCTGACTCTCGTCAGGGCTCACTAATTTCACATTAATTTCAGAGATAACAATTGAATAACTCCCAGTAAATTTTACATTAACTTCAGAGATAACATTTTGGTAAGACAAAACCAACCATTCGAGTCTTTTACAATACCTAGTTCAATACAAAAATTTCAACCATAATATGATACTAAAGGGGTGCACAAACCCAAAAGTCTTCATGCTAACTTTCTAAGATCCCACGTTCAATCCCCGACCACCAAATCCTGTATGGAAAACAAACTAAATGGTTGAGCTAAAGCTCAGTGAGATTTACCGAGCAAATAACATTTGATAGACAATTAAATCAGTACAATTAAGTAAGTAGTACACATTTCACTGTACAATCACTTTCAAAGGATACAAACTCCTCCTGGGAGTCATTTCAATATCATTGTTGTGAGGACCCGAATTTTCTTATTTTTATTTTATTTTTCTGATTTAATTAATTATTTACTCACCCGTTTTCTCTGAATAATTTATTTCAATCATTTTAAACTAATTTACATGGAATAATGTCTCAATTATATTTTTAACACGTCTCGTTAGTAAAATTAATTTTCTAGGGCTCGTTTAGCGAGAAATAAGGAGTACACATTTATCGAGACTATGTTCGATCCGAAAGTACATCAGTCTTGGAGAATTAAGAACGATCGATAGTAGATTAAGAAAATTTAATTGAGAGATTAGATGTGAGTAAGTTAAAATTAAGCTTATCCATGCGCGCGTCGAAAGTTTTCCGAAAGACGCGCTGGCACAAATTAATTGGAGATTTGAGGAATTAATACTAGACTCCTATGAGGACTTATGTTTTTATTTCTAAAATAGTTATTTTCATGATTATTTACCCTAGTATTAGTTAGTTATATCATCGCTACCAGAATTTCTTAGAAATTTCACTTTATTCCCGCACAAATCGGAAGTTCGCGTTTTCGATTGCGCGACTAATTGGAGGATTTTAGAAATTATTGTTAGACTACTAAGAGTGGATAATAATAATGTTAAAGGAAGTGCATTAGAGGTTTAGTGCAAAAGTGAAACAAACTCGAGAGGAAACGTGCACGAAATGTGTGCGTACGCGCACTATTGATAGTTGACTTTTCCCAAACTTTGGCCCCAAGTTTCCAAGCTTCCAAGGGAAGCTTTAGTTATCAGATCTCCCTCTCTCTCCTCACCATTCTTGCTGGCCGAAACTTAGCTCCAAAGAAGAAGAAAAGAGCTCTCTCCATTTTCACTTCATTTCTACCTCAAATCCTACTCCAAATCACCTCAAATTTTGTATCCAACTTGCAAATCACTTGGAGATTCACTTGGACTAGGAAGAGAGCATCATTTCCATGGTTTCTTGGAGCTTTGAGGTGACCAAAATTTCTGAGTTTCATCAACCAAGAGGTAGTAAATCATCAAACCTTTGAAACTTGATTTTTGTGAGTTAGATTGGACTTGGAAGCTTGTAGTTTCATGTGGGTAACTTTGGTTGGTTGAAAATCACTTGAGTGGACTCTATGAAATCCCACAATGGACATGTTGGACTGATATGATGATTTTGGGTGTTATTTATGTTGATTAAGTGTTAAACTAGTGGATATAAGTTGAAAAAGTGGAAAGAAAATCAAAGGAAAGCTTGCATGAGAAAGGGACGAATTCTGCCTTGTTTTTGCAGAGCACTTGGTGCGATTTTTTTTTTGATCAAATTGTCTTTATTTTGATGTAGATATGTTGTATGGGTTGTGTGGAAAGTTTCCACCAAAAATTACTTGATTCGGTTGGGTAAAAGTTGCATTTTCGAAACATGTTCAAACCTGGAAAACGTGTACAGAGGTACTCTGGCAGCGAACTTTAAATGATCATAACTCTTTGTTCCAACGTCGAAATCAAGTGCCATTTGTGGAATTTGAAACTAGACACATTCAGTTTTCTAACGGTATAAAATGAATCCCCTGATTCGACTTGAGTGTACTAGCTCTTCAAAGTTACCTGTTCTGTTTTATTGCTGTGCTGGAGAGTCAATGATGTGCTGGAACTTGTTTCTTGAATTTGAACTAGCTATGAACTGAATTTCATAATGATTTCTTCTGATGAATTGTAGCCTTATCAATGTAGTTTCCAACTCCACTAACCATGCTTAATTCCAAGTTGAATTGACTGAGTTATGGCCAAATTACAGAAGTGCACCAGTGATAGAAAACCATAGTTTTGGCTAGCTGAATGGCTTAGCTCGAATTGGGACTTGTTATTTTGAAACTTTTGGTGTTAATCACCTACCAAATGTATATTGAATGTTTCTCAGATCTTTCCTTCATAAATGAACCATGTTTGAGATGATTTCGTTGGCCAAAGGTTCGAAAAAAGAAAAAACGGAAGCATAAGGCAGAATTGCCTTGGAAATTCCTGGAACTTTAGTGGTCTTGTTAACTGATTTTCCGTACGCATTTTTGCATGAAATTTGACAGAGGAGTAGATCTTATATGGTAGTGTAATCATACCAAATTTGGTGCCATTCCAAGTCCATTTCGATGCCCAACTGAAGTCCCAAAATTTATGTTTCAAATCTGGAAAATTGCCCAATGGTCTTCATTTTGAACCAACTTTGAACTGCTATATCCTGGCGCTCAAAACTCCAACTCTTGTTCCGTTTGCTGTGTTTTAAACTTTGATTATAACTCTAATTGATTTTCAAATTTTAGTGGTTAGTTCACATTCTGTGAATTTTGCCGAATTTCCAAAATTTACCAAAAACAAACCTCGAATCTGTCTTGGAAGTGCAAGTCAGTAGCTTTAAACCGAAATTTGAGTGTCTTCTATTTAGAATCTTGGAAGAGTGGTCTCTAGGAACTCTTAGTACTTTGAAACGAGATTCCAACGATATAATATTTTCCATTTTGGACCTACTGAGTGCAAGATATGATTTTTCTAAATTTGACACACAAAGCTGAAATTTTGCCGATTTCTTAAAAAATGAAATTTTGGAAACTTGACTTCTTATCTTGATTTTAATCTATCGTTTTGAACCCGATTTCGTGGAAGATATGAGTTTCTTCAGTAACTTTAAAATCCACACTTTTGAATCTTAACTTTCGATAAAATGAAACCCTTATAAAGATATTGACTTGAATTCTAAAGCAAGTGTGCATTCTTTCTTGTTTGACAAGGAATTTGTGAAATTGTGAGGGTGATTATTGGTCACTTTTTTTCAGGCGATCAAAAAGGTCTCGAAGAGAACCCCGAAGTGGATCATTGACGACTTTCTTTACTCACTTATTTTGATTGGTGAGTGTTCCATATAGGAGTACGTGACTTGAATAATTTTATGACATGTTCACTCCATGGTCATTATGTGTTTAACCGTTAAGTGCTACCGATAATTGCTCCTATGAACTTTTCCTCCATTTTAAGGTGAGTGTGTAATTTATCACACTCGACCTACTAAAATGATAAATGTCTACCGATTAACCGTGAACTACTACCGTTTACCGATTACCATTTACCATTTACCATTAACCGTGATTACTTACCGTTTACCGATTTATTTGATTACCTGTTTACTTGATTACTTGACCACTTGATTACTTGGTTATCATAAATTACATGTTCATATGAAATTACTGCATATTGCTAACGTGTTTAAGTGTTAAGTGTTACTGATAATTGCTCATATGAAATTGCCCACCATTTTAAGGCGAGTGTGTACTTTATCTCACTCGACCTACTAAAATGATAGATTTTTACCGATAACCGAAAACTATAACTGTTTACCGGTTACCGTTTACCGATTTACTTGATAACTTGTGCATGTTGTAAGCTCTAAACTGAACTGGGCCCTGCCCTTGGTTACTAACCTGCTCGAGCCAGGACTGGGCTCGGTTGAGTAGGTTGGAACCCTGAGCCTCCGTTTCAGTATATTCGAGTATTACCACTGGAGGGATAAGGTGATGGCCAGACAAACCGAGGGGATCTGAAGTTATAAGGTAAAGTTGACCGAAATGGTTCCATTGGAACACCGTATCCTTCAATATGTGTTTATTTCTGTATCATGACAACTGTCTTATTGTAAATGTGCCAATGTGAAATCTTGAACCGTATATGTATCAAGCTCAACTTGAATGATTTATTAGAACTGCTAGAGTGTCTTGAAACCTCACTGGACTGTTTAGCTCGTTCCACGTTTTTGTTTTCCTTAACAGGGTTCGAGACCAACGGTGCTCATGAAATAGTACTAGATTGTTTTCTTTTGAAGACCTTAAGTTGTATTATAACGGATGGTTATAGTACATATTATTTTGGATTGTATTAAGCTTGAAAGCTAACTAATTGTAAGTATGAAATATTTTGGAGTACTTTATTTGTATAGTGAAAATATTTGATGTGACGACCCCACCTCCCCCTAGGGTTTAGCGAGTCGCCTGCCCAACTGTCGCCAGGACTCACTCACTCGTACCTCGAGAAATTAACTTACATCCACAAAAGTAAATAACACGACAATTCAAACTTATAATGTACATCAATGCACAAACCAAGATACAAAGCCCTATACACCAAAATACTTCATAGTGGTTACAATTCAAGTACAAATCACCCTAGTCGAGTGATAGCGCGAGAACAAATCAAAATTCAAAGCATCTAGACTACGCTAGTTTGTACACGTCTCACGCCTCGCTCGTACTCCTGTAAGGAAAACAAAACTAATGAAGTGAGCTAAACCTCAGTGATGTTCCAAATAACAAATTGACCTTCGAATAAAGTAAAAGTAGCATAATAGTGAAATAGCGAACAAACAAGTCAAGGAATGAGTAATAATACTTCATATAGTCAAACAATAAATATTCCGCATTTCACATATAAGGATATAGTTGCTCATATATCGGCTCCACCATAGTTTGATCGATTGGTAGTTGACACTCCGTCAACTTTCAAGTAAGGTAACTAATCCAGTAGAACACCACTTAACTCCAATCTTCGTCCACCGACCAAACCCCTTACTAGCCGCGAACTCTACAATAAACACTGGTGGTAATACTCGAGTATACCGATTAGTCGAGGAGATAACACTCCACTCGACATCACTAACTACCCAGGGGTCGTTATCTAATCGACCAGGCCCTTGTCGGCTCGACTCGACTAACTAGCCACAGGATTTTTTTGGAATTTCATGCAAAATACAATTCAGATGCATGTATATCAAGTCAATTGAAATCGATGAACAAGGATAAATCACATTAGGGCAAGTGCGATAAAGTACAATCTTGCCCCATCAATCCATTCATATATCATGTAATCACATTGGTCAAGTATGAAACACAAATTTCAAGTTCAATCAGGTATTTGGAAGCACTCACCAAATATGTAGTGCCTCTACGGGTCACGTTTGGGTATTACTCCGGGTTTGGAGGCCAAATTTGCGAGAAAATATCGTTTAAGAGGTTTGAAAATCGACTAAGGTTCGAAACTTGGACGTTTCATTTAACAAGAATCAAGTAATTGAAATTCATTTGAAGAATATTCGTAAAACTCTTGCTTGCTATTCAAACTGTGAAACTTGGTAGTAATTATACTTTGAAATACCATTTGAGTCGAAGGAACAAGGAAAACGTATTTCTATTAGTCGTTATTTTCATTTTCTCAAGGGTACAAGTTTCGGCCGAATTCTAACTTATATACCTCGATAAAGGAAGACGCAAATATTCTAGATGGTTCAAGTGGTATTCGTCCTCAAATCCTTACCTAGTCCTCGAGTGCAAATTTGGGCAGCACGCCCTTTGTATTTACCTATTTTTCAGTCATTTATGGCTTCATTCTTTTCCTCAATCAGTCCCAAAGTCATACACAGATAATCTCATTACAATAGCCATTCAATAGGCTCAATGTCATACAATTACAAAACCAAGCTAGAAAAGTGACCGGAAATAAGGTTTAAGACATAGAACAAAAAGACAGGTTCGACGTCTCTTAGAGTATTGGTCACAACTGAAGCTACGGTTATCGGATTGGGGTAAAATTTATATTGTTTCGAAGCTAAGCCAAAGGGCTACAACTTTGATGAAGACAACTCAACCCAGTTCATAATGTATCTAGGTTAAATTTACAAATTACAGAACCAGAATTTCACCATCAGCCTGGTTAACAACACTGTGTTCAAATGACAATAACTCAGGCTACAAAAGTCCGATTGAGACGTTTTCAAACACATTGGAAAGTTAAAACATAGCACTACAACTTTCATGTTTTGGCCAAATGCTAATTTTGTGATACCCCAACTTTTAGGATACTATTGGTGTTTAGTCTCAAAAAAAAAAAAATTACGCTTCCTTTAGTTTATTTTTATTTTAAGACATTGTTTTGTTTTAAAGACTAGAAACCCTAAATTCTAATAAAAAAAAACCCAAGTATACGTGATTTAAGAAAAAACGGCTCGAACCGACGGGTATCTATCAGTACCGATTGAACCCACCACTTCCCTACCACCACATACCCTTGATATTTTTGCAAAATATCCCCCTCATCCTCAGCCATATAACCGAAATATGTGGCCAAAATGCAAGGAAAAGAAAGTAAAATTTGGATGGTTTTGGTGGTGACAAGTGTTGGTCATCTACGGTCCCTTGACCAACCCTTTTGGCTTGCCTTCTTATCTCTCATTTCAGCTCATTTCCCTCATTTTCTTTCTGTTTTGGATGAGAGCAAGGAGAGGCAAAAGAGTGAGGAGAGTTTTCAATCTTCTACCGTGAATTCAACCTTTTGAGTGCAACCAAGAAAAACTAAACCGATTAATCACTAGTTTGGAAGCTTGGGAAGCTTAAGGAACCAAAAATTTCAAGGAGAGGTGGAGGATCATTCTTACAAACTCTTGTCTTGAGGTATAATGGCTAATCAACCTTTCTTTCTCCATTAATCATGATTAGGCTGGGTATTAATGTTAGTATTGTGCTTGTGATGCTTGTTCCAAGTGATTTTGATGATTAGATGGATGACTTTTGAGTTAGGGTTTCTTGTGGGTTAGGTGTTGTATGATGTTTATATCTGGTATATAATCTTGTAAAGGAGGTGGTAGTGGTAGTTTCAAGGTAAAAATGTGAATTATAGCTTGAATATAACAAAATTCCAGATTTCTGGAAATTGTAGCTTCAGTTCTGTCCGATTACATTTCATCATGTTATAAGCCAAATTAAGCTTAGCTCAAAACATGAAAGTGGTATAGAATGACATTTTATGGTGGCCCTCAAAATTTCAGCTCAATCGAACCAACGTAGCCTGTGAAAAGATGAAAATACCCTGACTGCCCTAGGAGTAAAATCAGCGGACAGTTTTGACAGTACACTAAGTTGGTTGCGTTTTTTCACCTAGATACGTACTAAAATAGCTTTTAGCCAAAACATGAAAGTTTTATTACTTTGTATTATCTTTTCAACGCCTCCAAGAACGCCTTAAACGGACTTTGGTAGCTTGAGATATGGCCATTTGAAGGTAGTGCGGTTAACTGGTCTATTAGAAGGAGTTTGGTTCTGTGAATTGGGAATTTGACTGGGTTACACTAGAAATTGGACTAAGTGATCTTCATCAAAATTGTAGCCCTGTGTCTTAGCTTCGAAACAGTATAGGTTGTACCTCAATCCGATAAGCGTAGCCTCAGTTGTGTCCGTTACGGAAAAATACGTCAAATCTGTCTTTTGCTAGACTTCATTTCTGCACATGTCGTTAGCTTGATTTTTGTACTTGTATTACCTTGAGCCTATTGAACGGCTATTGAGATGAGTTTGTTTTGTGTGTAACTTTGGGTTTGATTGAGTTAAAGAATGAAGCCATAAATGGCTGGAAAATAGGAAAATACAAAGGGCGTGCTGCCCAAATTTTCGCTCGAGAACTAGAGAAATATACTTGCGACTTGAGTAATGGTTAAGTGTGATTACTACTTGAACCATCTAGGATATTTGCGTCTTCTTTTACCGAGATATATAAGTACGGATTTGGCCGAAGTTGTACCCTTGAGAAATAAAATAATGACTGCTCGGAGTATGTTTTCCTTGTACTTTCGACTCAAATGGCATTTCCAAGTATAAATGTTACAAAGTTATATAGTTTGAAAAGCGAGCGAGTGTTTCACGAATATTCTCCAAGTGAATTTCCATGTCTTGATTCTTATTGAATGAAACATCTACGTTTCGAACCTTAGTCGATTTTTAAAGTTCTGAAACAAAGTTTTATCGCAGATTTGGACTCCGAACCCGAGTATAACCCAGACGTGATTACTAGGGGCACTTCATTTTGGTGAGTGCTTCCAAATACCTGAATGAACTGGACACTTGTTTCCAATACTTGATCAATATGATTAAATGATATATGATTGGTTTGATCGGGCAAGAGTGTACTTTATCGCACTTGCTCTTATTTGATATATACTTGTTTATTGTTGAAATTGATTTGATATACTTGTTTATGATATGCGCACTTCCTGGAATTCTAGAAACCCTGTGGCAAGTTACTCAAGTCGAGCCAGCAAGGGCTTGGTCGATTGGGTAACGAACCCTGGGTCTCTTGATTGCCGAGTGGAGTGATATCTCCTCGACTAATCGGTATACTCGAGTATTACCACCCGTGTTTATTGAGGATTTTGGACCTAGTAGGGGGTTTGAATGGTGGACGGAGAGTAGTGTAAGTGGTGTTCTACTGGATTGGTTACTTGCTTGAAAGTTGACGGAGTGTCAACTATTACGTGGTCAAACTCCTGGTGATGCATTGGGAATTTGGCTCCTGAGAACCATTCGTATCCTTATACTTTGAGGTGATTGTTACTTGTAGTGTTATTGTTTCTTTTAAAACTTTACACTCGCTCATTTTGAGATTGCTACATGACGTGTTATTGCTCACTTTTATGAACTCTTCATGCTCGTTACTTTGCTATATCGAAAACTTGTACTTATGAATAATGGTCAATTTGTTATTTGGAACCTCACTGGGCTTTTAGCTCATTCCACGCCATTTGTTTTTCTTACAGGGGTACGAGCGAGACGTGAGACGTGTACAGACTAGCGTAGTCTAGTTGTTTTAAATTTTGTAATTGTACTCGCACCTGTTGCTCGATTAGGGTTGAATGTACTGAGAACTTAAATGTTTTGATGTATTTGGGATTGTATGGATGGTTGAGATAGAAATGAATGTATCCGTATGTTCCAAACTTGGGAACCGTTATTTCGTTTGTTATTGAGGTTGTACCTTATTTTAATTGATGCGAGTGAGTGAGTTCTGACGAGAGTTGGGCAGGCGGTCCGCAAAATCCTAGGGTACTCCCACGGGGAGGTGGGGCTGTCACAGGTGGTATCAGAGCTCCTATCGAGCTCATGCCGGGAAAGGGTTCTCGGACTGTGGGGATTGACTTGTTAAGTGTGGAACAATTGTCTATTGTTGGGGACCTTAGATATGTATGTTGGGTAGGAATCTCTAACACGGGTGATTTGCTCTTGAGCCTGGCCAGCTTGAGTGGGGAATTATCATATTTTCGGATTCTTATCCCTGAGTACCAAAGAGTGATACCTTTACGATAAGTTGAGATCTCGCGTAATATTAGGATAAGTTTGGATGGCGAAAGCAAAGGCACGGGGGATGCGAATAGTCTAGACTTGAGAAATATTGAAAATATTCGTAGGATTTGGAATCCTTATTATTCACGTGCTTCGAGTTTTGATTAAGAGTAGTGCCTGAGCAATACTTAGGGTTAATGTACCGTAGGATGTGTTAATTGCTATGATATATACAAACAAAGTATGTTATTTTCAATGTGTTTTATTAATTTTCGTTTTATGATTTGAAAATGCTTTTATTGAACCTTATAGCTATTTTATTTTGCTTATACTTATTTACGAATAACTATATGAATTTACGAATAAATGTATGAATTTCGAGGACGAAATTCTTTTAAGGAGGAGAGATTGTGATACCCCAACTTTTAGGATACTATTGTTGTTTAGTCTCAAAAAAAAATATATATTACGCTTCCTTTAGTTTATTTTTATTTTAAGACATTGTTTTGTTTTAACGACTAGAGACCCTAAATTCTAATAAATAAAAAAAACTCTAGTTTACGTGATTTAAGAAAAAACGGCTCGAACCGACGGGTATCGATCAGTACCGATTGAACCCACCACTTGACCACCACTTCCCTACCACCACATACCCTTGATATTTTTGCAAAATATCCCCCTCATCCTCAACCATATAACCGAAATATGTGGCCACAATGCAAGGAAAAGAATGTAAAATTTGGATGGTTTTGGTGGTGACAAGTGTTGGTCATCTATAGTCCCTTGACCAACCCTTTTGTCTTGCCTTCTTATCTCTCATTTCAGCTCATTTCCATCATTTTCTTTCTGTTTTGGCTGAGAGCAAGGAGAGGCAAAAGAGTGAGGAGAGTTTTCAATCTTCTACCTTGAATCCAACCAAGAAAAACTAAACCGATTAATCACTAATTTGGAATCTTGGGAAGTTTAACGAACCAAAAATTTCAAGGAGAGGTGGAGGATCATTTTTGCAAACTCTTGTCTTGAGGTATAATGGCTGATCAACCTTTCTTTCTCCATTAATCATGATTAAGTTGGGTATTAATGTTAGTATTGTGCTTGTGATGATTGTTCCAAGTGATTTTGATGATTAGATGGATGACTTTTGAGTTAGGGTTTCTTGTGGGTTAGGTGTTGTATGATGTATATATCTGGTATATAATCTTGTAAAGGAGGTGGTAGTGGTAGTTTCAAGGTAAAAATGTGAATTATAGATTGAATATAACAAAATTCCAGATTTCTGGAAATGGTAGCTTCAGTTCTGCCCGATTCCATTTCATCATGTTAGAATCCGAACTAAGCTTAGCTCAAAACATGAAAGTGGTATAGAATGACATTTTTTGGTTGCCTACAAAATTTCAGCTCAATCGAAGCAACGTAGCCTGTGAAAAGATGAAAATACCCTGACTGCCCTAGGAGTAAAATCAGCGGACAGTTTTGACAGTATACTACGTTGGTTGGGTTTGTTCACCTAGATACGTACTAAACTTCCTTTTACCTAAAACATGAAAGTTTTAGTACTTTGTCTTAGATTTTCAACGCCTCCAAGAACGTCTTAAACGGACTTTGGTAGCTTGAGATATGGCCATTTGAAGGTAGTGCAGTTAACTTGTCTATTAGTAGGAGTTTGGTTCTCTGAATTGGGAATTTGACTGTGTTACACTGGAAATTGGACTAAGTGATCTTTATCAAAATTGTAGCCCTGTGTCTTAGCTTCGAAACGGTATAGGTTTCACCTCAATCCGATAAGCGTAGCCTCAGTTGTGTCTGTTACGCAAAAATACAACAAATCTGCCTTTTGCTAGACTTCATTTCCGCACATGTCGTTAGCTTGATTTTTGTACTTGTATTACCTTGAAGCTATTGAGCAGCTATTGAAATGAGTTTGTTTCGTGTGTAACATTGGGTTTGATTGAGGAAAAGAATGAAGCCATAAATGGCTGGAAAATAGGAAAATACAAAGGGCATGCTGCCCAAATTTACGCTCGAGAACTAGAGAAATATACTTGCGACTTGAGTAAGGGTTAAGAGTGATTACTACTTAAACCATCTAGAATATTTGCGTCTTCTTTTACCGAGGTATATAAGTAAGGATTTGGCCGAAGTTGTACCCTTGAGAAATAAAATAATGACTGCTCGGAGTATGTTTTCCTTGTACTTTCGACTCAAATGGCATTTCCAAGTATAAATGTTACAAAGTTATATAGTTTGAAAAGCGAGCGAGTGTTTCACGAATATTCTCCAAGTGAATTTCCATGTCTTGATTCTTATTGAACGAAACGTCTACGTTTCGAACCTTAGTCGATTTTTAAAGTTCTGAAACAAAGTTTTATCGCAGATTTGGACTCCGAACTCGGAGTATAACCCAGACGTGATTACTAGGGGCACTTCATTTTGGTGAGTGCTTCCAAATACCTGATTGAACTGCACACTTGTTTCCAGTATTTGATCAATATGATTAAATGATATATGATTGGTTTGATCGGGCAAGAGTGCACTTTATCGCACTTACCCTTAATTGATATATACTTGTTTATTGTTGAAATTGATTTGATATACTTGTTTATGATGTGCGCACTTCCTGGAATTCCAGAAACCCTGCGGCAAGTTACTCAAGTCGAGCCAGCAAGGGTTTGGTCGATTGGGTAATGAACCCTGGGTCTCTTGATTGTGGAGTGGAGTGATATCTCCTCGACTAATCGGTATACTCGAGTATTACCACCAGTGTTTATTGAGGATTTTGGACCCAGTAGGGGGTTTGAATGGTGGAGGAGAGTAGTGTAAGTGGTGTTCTACTGGATTGGTTACTTACTTGAAAGTTGACGGAGTGTCAACTATTACGTGATCAAGCTCCTGGTGATGCATTGGGAATTTGGCTCATGAGAGCCATTCGTATCCTTATACTTTGAGATGATTGTTACTTGTAGTGTTATTGTTTCTTTTAAAACTTTAATCTCGCTCATTTTGAGATTGCTACTTAACGTGTTATTGCTCACTTTTATGAACTCTTCATGCTCGTTACTTTGCTATATCGAAAACTTGTACTTATGAATAATGGTCAATTTGCTATTTGGAACCTCACTGGGCTTTTAGCTCATTCCACGCCATTTATTTTCCTTACAGGGGTACGAGCGAGGCGTGAGACATGTACAGACTAGCGTAGTCTAGTTGTTTTAAATTTTGTAATTGTACTCGCACCAGTCGCTCGATTAGGGTTGAATGTACCGAGAACTTAAATCTTTTGATGTATTTGGGACTGTATGGATGGTTGAGATAGAAATGAATGTATCCGTATGTTCCAAACGGGGGAACCGTTATTTCGTTTATTATTGAGGTTGCACCTTATTTTAATTGATGCGAGTGAGTGAGTCCTGGCGAGAGTTAGGCAAGCGGTCTGCTAAACCCTAGGGTACGCCCAGGGGGAGGTGGGACCATCACAGGTGGTATCAGAGCTCCAATCGAGCTCGTGCTGGAGAGGGTTCTCGGACTGTGGGGATTGACTTGTTAAGTGTGGAACAATTGTCTATTGTTGGGGACCTTAGATATGTATGTTGGGTAGGAAACTCTAATACGGGTGATTTGCTATTGAGCCTGGCCAGCTTGAGTGGTGAATTATCATATTTTCGGATTCTTGTCCCCGAGTACCAAAGAGTGATACCTTTACGATAAGTTGAGATCTCGCGTAATATTAGGATAAGTTTGGATGGCGAAAGCAAAGGCACGGGGGATGCGAATAGTCTAGACTTGAGAAATATTGAAGATATTCGTGGAATTTGGGATCCTTATTATTCACGTGCTTCAAGTTTTGATTAAGGGTAGTGCCTGAGCAATATCTAGGGTTAATGTACCGTAGGATGTGTTAATTGCTATGATATATACAAAGAAAGTGTGTTATTTTCAATGTGTTTTATTAATTTTCGTTTGATGATTTGATAATGCTTTTATTGAACCTTATAGCTATTTTATTTTGCTTATACTTATTTACGAATAACTATATGAATTTACAAATAAACATATGAATTTATGAGTAAATGTATGAATTTCGAGGACGAAATTCTTTTAAGGAGGGGAGATTGTGATACCCCAACTTTTAGGATACTATTGTTGTTTAGTCTCAAAAAAAATATTATGCTTCCTTTAGTTTATTTTTATTTTAAGACATTATTTTGTTTTAAAGACTAGAAACCCTAAATTCTAATAAAAAAAAATCCTAGTATACGTGATTTAAGAAAAAAACGGTTCGAACCGACGGGTATCGATCACTACCGATTGAACCCACCACTTGACCACCACTTCCCTACCACCACATACCCTTGATATTTTTGCAAAATATCCCCCTCATCCTCAGCCATATAACCGAAATATATGGCCAAAATGCAAGGAAAAGAAAGTAAAATTTGGATGGTTTTGGTGGTGACAAGTGTTGGTCATCTATGGTCCCTTGACCAACCCTTTTGTCTTGCCTTCTTATCGTTCATTTCAGCTCATTTCCCTCATTTTCTTTCTGTTTTGGCTGAGAGCAAGGAGAGGCAAAAGAGTGAGGAGAGTTTTCAATCTGCTACCTTGAATCCAATCTTTTGAGTGAAACCAAGAAAAACTAAACCGATTAATCACTAGTTTGGAAGCTTGGGAAGCTCAAAGAACCAAAAATTTTAAGGAGCGGTGGAGGATCATTCTTGCAAACTCTTGTCTTGAGGTATAATGGCTGATCAACCTTTCTTTCTCCATTAATCATGATTAACTTGGGTATTAATGTTAGTATTGTGCTTGTGATGCTTGTTCCAAGTGATTTTGATGATTAGATGGATGACTTTTGAGTTAGGGTTTCTTTTGGGTTAGGTGTTGTATGATGTATATATCTGGTATATAATCTTGTAAAGGAGATGGTAGTGGTATTTTCAAGGTAAAAATGTGAATTATAGCTTGAATATAACAAAATTCCAGATTTCTTGAAATTGTAGCTTCAGTTCTGCCCGATTCCATTTCATCATGTTAGAAGGCGAATTAAGCTTAGCTCAAAACATGAAAGTTTTAGAGAATGACAATTTATGGCTGCCTACAAAATTTCAGCTAAATTGGATAAACGTAGCCTGTGAAAGATGAAAATACCCTGACTGCCCTAGGAGTAAAATCAGCGGACAGTTTTGACAGTACACTAAGTTGCTTGCTTTTGTTCACCTGGATACGTACTAAACTAGCTTTTAGCCAAAACATGAAAGTTTTAGTACTTTGTCTTAAATTTTCAACGCCTCCAAGAACGTCTTAGACGGACTCTGGTAACTTGAGATATGGCCATTTGAAGGTAGTGCGGTTAACTGGTCTATTAGTAGGAGTTTGGTTCTGTGAATTGGGAATTTGACTAGGTTACACTGGAAATTGGACTAAGTGATCTTCATCAAAATTGTAGCCCTGTGTCTTAGCTTCGAAACATTATAAGTTGTACCTCAATCCGATAAGCGTAGCCTCGGTTGTGTCTGTTACGTAAAAACACGTCAAATCTATCTTTTGTTAGACTTCATTTCCGCACATGTCGTTAGCTTGATTTTTGTACTTGTATTACCTTGAGCCTATTGAACGGCTATTGAAATGAGTTTGTTTCGTGTGTAACATTGGGTTTGATTGAGGAAAATAATAAAGCCAAATATGGCCGGAAAATAGGCAAATACAAAGGGCGTGCTGCCCAAATTTACGCTCGAGGACTAGAGAAATATACTTGCGACTTGAGTAAGGGTTAAGAGTGATTACTACTTGAACCATCTAGGATATTTGCGTCTTCTTTTACCGAGGTATATAAGTAAGAATTTGGCCAAACTTGTACCCTTGAGAAATAAATAATGACTCCTCGGAGTATGTTTTCCTTGTACTTTCGACTCAAATGGCATTTCCAAGTATAAATGTTACAAAGTTATATAGTTTGAAAAGCGAGCGAGTGTTTCACGAATATTCTCCAAGTGAATTTCCATGTCTTGATTCTTATTGAACGAAACGTCTACGTTTCGAACCTTAGTCGATTTTTAAAGTTCTGAAACAAAGTTTTATCGCAGATTTGGACTCCGAACCCGGAGTATAACCCAGACGTGATTACTAGGGGCACTTCATTTTGCTGAGTGCTTCCAAATACCTGATTGAACTGGACACTTGTTTCCAATATTTGATCAATATGATTAAATGATATATGATTGGTTTGATCGGGCAAGAGTGCACTTTATCGCACTTACCCTTAATTGATATATACTTGTTTATTGTTGAAATTGATTTGATATACTTGTTTATGATGTGCGCACTTCCTGGAATTCCAGAAACCCTGCGGCAAGTTACTCAAGTCGAGCCAGCAAGGGTTTGGTCGATTGGGTAATGAACCCTGGGTCTCTTGATTGTGGAGTGGAGTGATATCTCCTCGACTAATCGGTATACTCGAGTATTACCACCAGTGTTTATTGAGGATTTTGGACCCAGTAGGGGGTTTGAATGGTGGAGGAGAGTAGTGTAAGTGGTGTTCTACTGGATTGGTTACTTACTTGAAAGTTGACGGAGTGTCAACTATTACGTGATCAAGCTCCTGGTGATGCATTGGGAATTTGGCTCATGAGAGCCATTCGTATCCTTATACTTTGAGATGATTGTTACTTGTAGTGTTATTGTTTCTTTTAAAACTTTAATCTCGCTCATTTTGAGATTGCTACTTAACGTGTTATTGCTCACTTTTATGAACTCTTCATGCTCGTTACTTTGCTATATCGAAAACTTGTACTTATGAATAATGGTCAATTTGCTATTTGGAACCTCACTGGGCTTTTAGCTCATTCCACGCCATTTATTTTCCTTACAGGGGTACGAGCGAGGCGTGAGACATGTACAGACTAGCGTAGTCTAGTTGTTTTAAATTTTGTAATTGTACTCGCACCAGTCGCTCGATTAGGGTTGAATGTACCGAGAACTTAAATCTTTTGATGTATTTGGGACTGTATGGATGGTTGAGATAGAAATGAATGTATCCGTATGTTCCAAACGGGGGAACCGTTATTTCGTTTATTATTGAGGTTGCACCTTATTTTAATTGATGCGAGTGAGTGAGTCCTGGCGAGAGTTAGGCAAGCGGTCTGCTAAACCCTAGGGTACGCCCAGGGGGAGGTGGGACCATCACAGGTGGTATCAGAGCTCCAATCGAGCTCGTGCTGGAGAGGGTTCTCGGACTGTGGGGATTGACTTGTTAAGTGTGGAACAATTGTCTATTGTTGGGGACCTTAGATATGTATGTTGGGTAGGAAACTCTAATACGGGTGATTTGCTATTGAGCCTGGCCAGCTTGAGTGGTGAATTATCATATTTTCGGATTCTTGTATCCCGAGTACCAAAGAGTGATACCTTTACGATAAGTTGAGATCTCGCGTAATATTAGGATAAGTTTGGATGGCGAAAGCAAAGGCACGGGGGATGCGAATAGTCTAGACTTGAGAAATATTGAAGATATTCGTGGAATTTGGGATTCCATGTATTCACGTGCTTCGAGTTTTGATTAAGGGTAGTGCCTGATTTTTGAGTTTGGGTTTCTTGTGGGTTAGGTGTTGTATGATGTATATATCTGGTATATAATCTTGTAAAGGAGATGGTAGTGGTATTTTCAAGGTAAAAATGTGAATTATAGCTTGAATATACCAAAATTCCAGATTTCTTGAAATTGTAGCTTCAGTTCTGCCCGATTCCATTTCATCAAGTTAGAAGTCGAATTAAGCTTAGCTCAAAACATGAAAGTTTTAGAGAATGACAATTTATGGCTGCCTACAAAATTTCAGCTCAATCGGATAAACGTAGCCTGTGAAAGATGAAAATACCCTGACTACCCTAGGAGTAAAATCAGCGGACAGTTTTGACAGTACACTAAGTTGCTTGCATTTGTTCACCTGGATACGTACTAAACTAGCTTTTAGCCAAAACATGAAAGTTTTAGTACTTTGTCTTAACTTTTCAACGCCTCCAAGAACGTCTTAGACGGACTTTGGAAACTTGAGATATGGCCATTTGAATGTAGTACGGTTAACTGGTCTATTAGTAGGAGTTTGGTTCTGTGAATTGGGAATTTGACTGGGTTACACTGGAAATTGGACTAAGTGATCTTCATCAAAATTGTAGCCCTGTGTCTTATCTTCGAAACATTATAAGTTGTACCTCAATCCGATAAGCGTAGCCTCGGTTGTGTCTGTTACGCAAAAACACGTCAAATCTATCTTTGGTTAGACTTCATTTCCGCACATGTCGTTAGCTTGATTTTTGTACTTGTATTACCTTGAGCCTATTGAACGGCTATTGAAATGAGTTTGTTTCGTGTGTAACATTGGGTTTGATTGAGGAAAAGAATAAAGCCATAAATGGCTGGAAAATAGGAAAATACAAAGGGCGTGCTGCCCAAATTTACGCTCGAGGACTAGAGAAATATACTTGCAACTTGAGTAAGGGTTAAGAGTGATTACTGCTTGAACTGTAACAGCCCCACCTTCCCCTAAGGCGAACCAAAGGGGTTAGCGGATTGCCTGCCCAGCTCTCGCCAGGACTAACGAGCAGTTACACGCGATCTAGAACGTTTCGGGAAAGTAAAAGTGCACTCGGACAAGCCACAAGTACCAAAATAAAAACAAATGAAAAAACGAAAACGATGCATAGTGGCCTGGCTCAGCAGAATCCGGCCGGATTCTTGGCCGGATACTGTCCAGAGAGCAAGGCCGGATTTTCAAAAAAATCCCAAGACAATCCGGCCGACAATCCGGCCAGTTTCTGGCCGGATTCCTGGCCGGATTTGGCCCTGTTCATTCCCGCCAAATTTTTCCCTTCGCCGTCTGAAATACGAGTTGATCCGAAATCCATCCAAACCTCAACCAAACATAAATACATTGAAATTCAACATTTACAAGCCAAAGCGGGATACCAAAATATCCAACAAGTTCATACATGTGCAAGTAGCCAATTACAACCAACCATTGGTTGAAACAAAATACTTAGGGTTTTCACCCTCAAGGAGCTATTCAAAATATGCATTTACATGAGCTCAACTTGACAACCAACTAGCACAACCTTTCCCAAAATAGTCATTTTTCCTGTAAGGAAAACAAATGGAACGGAATGAGCTTAAGCCCAGTGATATACTACCACATAAGCAACAAAGATCACTTAAGCATAACCTTTCAATTCAAGTACACAATTCAGGAATAAAGCAAATCAGTAAAAGGATACGGACGGCTCTCAAGAGCCCATTTCCACGCTTATATTCTTGATCCACTCTCATTGACTCTCCGTCAACGTTTATGAGTACCAACCGTAGAACCCACTTCACTCCCATTCCTTCCACCCAACATACCCCAACCGGGCCCGCACTCCAATCAGTAGCTTTTGGTAATACTCGAGTATACCGGAACCAAGAGTCTCATTACTACAAGATTCCCCAGTACAGTCCCCGTGGCATGTCAATTTTCACGACCAAGCCCTCGCCGGCTCGATTCAATTGACTACCTACGGGGTTGAGCTCAGTAATACAGTAAGGCCGTTGGATATTCGTCCAAACGACACCAAATCAGTTTTCCATGAATGGAATTCAATATCTCATATAGCAAGTGCAGTATTTCAGTAAAACGGTAATCAGTCAGTAACGGTATCACATGGGGTGAGGGCGGTCAAGTACACCCTCACCTCAATCAATTCCAATAGCCAAATAAGCCTTCAAGGCATCAAAATCACATATCGTAAAGCCACATTGTAACATTCACGTGAGTAGTATACTCACCACTCAAGTAGGTGATGTTTCAAGCACCGTCGTTAAACGAACGTCGTGCACCACCGTCACTTCCTAGAACATGCAAACAAATACCATGAAACTCGATAACGAGTAATAAAGCCATGCCAATCACAACCCCAATAGGGTTTCATATGCATATATACGCATAATAACAAACCAGAAAATCAGGAAATGTAACTCATTTGATCCAACAACAAAAACAGTTTTGGCCTCCTTATGCGGTAATGGCACCAAAGGCACTACGATGGTCGGATGAAGGTGCAAGACCCACCGTTTCGAAGCTAAAAGACAGGGCTACAACAATGTAGAAGGCCACTCAGTCCAAATCCTAGTACAACTAGGTCAAAAATGCAGAATACCAAACCAGAACCGTAATTGCAGGTTTACAAATCACACTATGCGGTAATTAGTCCAACTCAGTCTAGACAGGTCCAAATGCATTGATTCAAAAGGCATATGTTAGCTAAGACATCAAGCTACATTTCATCAGAAGACACTAACATCCAACTCCAAATCAACTCCAGTCAAAACAGACGATTACAATCGCAGTTCGCACATTCTGATCACCCAGAACAGCAACAGTAAAAATGACATATCTCACTCTACACTACTCCAAATGACCTCAAATTTTACAGGAATCTCAAAAACATCAATACCTACAACTTTCATGTTTTAAGAAAAGGCCAATTAGGCCTCTAACCATGTGATCCAAAACCGGACAGAAAAGGGGGTTATGAAACCCTAACTTTTCACATTTCAATCCAAACCCAAAATTGGTTGCAATTATCAATCATTTACATCCACTAGAGTCATAACCCCTTATTACCAACCATCATAAATAACCACAACACCATGATCACATTAAACCAGAAAATTCCTCAAAAAAAATAAAAACTTCACCAATTCATTCCAAACCAAGAAATAAACCACAATTTTCAACACTATAGCCACCATTAGGCACAAATTAAACATCATTAGGTGTAAGAGGAAGTGTAATCATCACTTACCTAGTAAACAAGAGAGAGGGAGTTGTAGAACACCTTAGCTTCCTTAAAAAACTTCACCAAACAACTTACTAGCACCTAATGGAAGACTTTTATGGAGTAGAAACTAGTTGATGAAATTGGTTTGGAAGATTGAGCTAAATGGAAGCTTGAAAATTGGAGAAATCTTCTTCCTTCTTGAGCTTAAGAGAGTCGGCCACCAAGGAGTGAAAAATGGTGATTTTTAGTCAATTTTTGAGATATTTAACTTAAGGGTAAAAAGTCAAAAAGTCCAACCAATGAGAAAGTGCCACTTGGCACTCTATTAAATGCATTTCTATCCTTTAAGTCTCTCTCACATCAATCAAATCACCTCCTCTTCTTATCTCTTAACACCCGATAAATTTTACACAGTATCCGAAACTTAACCTTATTGGCCGAATTTTTCCGAACTTTTCGCACTAGTGGGGCCCACGTCCATAATCTATCCGTAATTTTTCAAAAACTACCCAATGCTAGAAAAATCATCTAAAAACTATAATTACTCATAAAATCCACCAAGAAAATTTTCCTAAGCCAGAAAATGCAGAAAACATGCAATTAAAGGAAATAACCCTAGGAAAATTATTAGGGAAAATACGGGTTCTCACACTCTCTCCCCCTTAAAAGAATTTCGTCCTCGAAATTCCTTATCATTGACTACTCCGGGATTAAATTGAGCATTATACTTAGCTAACAGATCTGTACCCCTTCACTGGCCAGGTTCAGTAAATTATTACCTTCCACGTCCTCTAATGGGTCAAAGACTTGATGTTGTTCTAAGGAGTACACCCGAGAGGACACTTTCGATCCATCCTTGTCCCCCTTCGGCTGGGCAGGGTTGGTCGTAGTTGGTGGCAGAGTCCCTTGCCGCTCGCGCAGGCGAGCTGGACAGTTAGCAATTTGATGCTCGGCACTCCCACAGAGCAAGCATTTTCCTCCTTTCTTCCAGCAATTGTCCTCCGAGTGGTTTAATTTTCCGCAATACCCGCAGGGTCCGCGTGCTGCAGGAGCCGAGCCTCCTCTTGACGGGCTCTCTTGTGATACTCCCGGCATCCTTACTCCTCCCGTTCCCCGCCCAAACTTGGTAGGGGTACTTTCATCCCCCTGCCCTGAACTACTTCCAGGAAATCCTCTCTTTTTCGCCTGGAAGTTTTTCACCTGGAGCCTAGCATTCTCTACTCGTTGTGCCTTCTCCACTGCTTCGCTGAAGGCATTAATTTGGGCAGTCGCGAGGTCCTTCTGGATTTCTACGTTCAGGCCCTGGACAAATCACCGTATTCTTCGTTGCTCGGTCATGATGAGTTCGGGCGCAAATTTGGATAGGCGGGTGAAATGGCTCTCATATTCCGCCACAGTTTGGGCTCCTTGGCGGAGTCGAATGAACTCGTCTTCCTTCCTCTCCTGAACTAGAGGAGGGAAAAACTTCGCATTGAACTCTCTGATGAAGTTCACCCAAGTCCTAGGTGCCTGTTCTCGTTCCCACTTCTGCCGAATTACGTTCCACCAGGAACGGGCTGCCCCCTCAAGCTGGAACACGGCAAAAGTCACCTGCCGTTCGTCAGGGTAGTGTAGGGCTGCAAATATATCCACCAACTTTGCAAGCCATCTTTCGGCAACGTCTGGGTCGGGACCCCCAACAAACTTTGGCGGAGCGAACTTTTGGAATCGTTCGAGAGCTCTATCTTCGCCCTCGACATGATGGCCAGGGTTTCCGGGGTTTCCAGGGTTTTCAGGGTTAGGGTTTGGGTTCTGGCCTTGTTGCTGCACTACTTGTGCTAGCAGGTTTGTCATTTGCTGCATAGCAGCAGCTATTTGCACATTAGGGTTTACTTGCGGTTCCAGATTGGGTCCAGTAGAGGTTTCCCCCGTACCCCTAACCGGTGTGGGTTGTCTAGTTCCGCGCCCACGTCCCCGACCACTCCGTGTACCTTCCATGAGTTTTACTTGGTCTAGGCAATAATACTAAACCAAAATAGTAACAAGGCATGTAAGTAACACTCAAAACTTTCACAATAACACATAGTTATACAATCCAAACATGATCACAAACATATATATACAAGCCAAGCAAGATCAAGCCACACACATATATACAATCAGTCGAGTCAAGTACAGGCAAGTCAGAAACAAACATAGACGATCCCCTGAGGAATGGCCTTTCTAGTTCACCAAATCCTTTCTAACCTAGGCCCTCATATCCTTCGTATCCGGGCGCAAGAATCCCATCTAAGATAATTCACAACTCGAGCCGGCCGGTCCCAAGAGTAAACCATCCTTATTAAAGATTCCTACCCGACATACATACCTAGCTTCCTCGAGTCCCAAGATAATGATTCGTACACTTATCACATGCCTGGTTCATAACTTATGCTCAAACGAGCTGTTGACCTTGGTTTGGCATGGAGGACTCAAAGTATGAATCTTTTAAGATTGAACCTCTTGAGGGAATTTTTATAAATCAAGCAAAATATACCAAGGAATTGCTGAAAAGGTTTGGCATGGAGGACTCAAAACAAGTTGGAACTCCAATGTGCACTTCTACAATGCTAGAGCAAAGAGAAACATTGCTCTAAAGACTACTCAAGGTGAAGATGATCCAGCTCACCTGGATGATGAAGACTCGGATGGTGATGATAATGATCTTGCTCTTATCACCAGAGGCTTCAAAAGGATTTTTGAATAAAAGAAAGTTTAGAAGGGGAGGTCCTAGCAATCAATTCCAGAATCAACCATCTATCGCAAAGTACAAAGGAAAACAAGATTTCAACAAGAAACAGTTGGACAAATGCTTCGAATGTGGACAGATTGGACACTATGCAAATGAATGCCCCATGAAGAAGATGAAAGATGGAAAAGCTGATCGAAAGCCAAGATTCAACAACTTTCAGATTACTTGGAATGAATGCAACTCCGAAGGGGAAGTTGAAGAAGAAGAGGAATCAGCTCAAATGGCCTTCATGGCTATTGGAAATAATGAGGTATCTTCCACTCACTCACAATCTGAAAGTGATGATGATGAAGATGATGATCTTGAATCTTTTGTTGAAAAGCTACATAATGCCTTGAAGGAATCTTATGATAAAAACAAGCTGTTAAAACAGAAAATTGCTTTTCTCATTCAAGAAAATACAAGTCTGGTTCAACAAAATAAACATCTAAAGACTGACAATGAATGCCTTGTAAGAGCCGGATGTGATGTTCAAAACGAGCTTGACAGAAAGACTAATATTTGTGAAATGCTGAAGGAAAAGCATGGTGATTTGAAGAAAAGAATGGACATCTTGGATGAAACTTTGAAATCAAGAAAACAGGATTTTCTCAAAAAAAACATATCATCTACCCATCTTACTGCTTGTCAAAGAACATTTGCTCAAAACAAAATTGCACATGGCTTCACAACATATAGAAGAGGTGGATTGAGATATATCAAACCAGTACATGTTAAGAACTCTTTCATTATGTGTGATTTCTGTTGTCAAAGAGGGCATTTGAAAGGAGATTGCTATGTGAAAAGAAATCTGAACAAATGGATGAAATGCATGTGGTTAGTTAGATACAATGCTAACTATTATGGACCCAAAAATTAAAATGGGTACCAAACACCTTATCTTTTCAGGAAAAAGGATCAAACAAGTCCAAATGGTTTATTGATAGCGGCTGCTCAAGGCACATGACCGGTGATCCCTCCTTGTTCATAAAGCTGAAATCAAAATCAAGTGGAAAGGTAACATTTGGTGATGATGTGAAAGCTAAAACAATTGGTATCAGAGCTTGGTCTCTTTTGATCAAGCTTAACCGCTTAGAGTAAAGATCATGGCAACCATAAAAGTTTCTTTTTTAGAAGGGCAATCTATTGATAGACCACCTATGTTTAATGGTTCTCATTTTAGCATGTGGAAACAAAGAATGATGATTTTCTTACAATCTGTTTACATTGAATTATGGTATGTGGTAGAAGATGGTCCTTATGAAGCTAGAATAGTTGACTCTATCACCAATTTGAGTAGATTAAAGACTAGACAAGAATTGAATGAAAAAGACAAGAGATACCTTTCTTTGAATGCCAAGGCCATGTGTATATTGTACAATGCATTAGATGTAAATGAATCTAGTAGGATTAAAGGTTGTAAATCAGCTAAAGATATTTGGGATAAATTGTGTGTATTTCATGAAGGTAATCAAGATATTAAAGAACAAAAGAAATCTTTACTTGTTTCTCAATATGAATTTTTCAAAATGCATCCTCTTGAAAATGTTGATAAGATGTGTAGTAGATTTTGTGACATTATTGAAGATCTTAAATTGCTTGGAAAAGAATATTCTTTGGGTGAGAAAAATAGAAAGATTTTGAATGCCTTGCCAAAAGAATGGGAAAACAAAATAAATGCTATAGAAGAGGCAAAGGATTTAAATTCTATGTCCATTGAATCTCTTGTGGATACCCTAACCTCTTATGAATTAAAGCTGGAATTCAAAGTGCAAGAGGAAGAAAATGCAAGAATGTGTAAGAGAGGCATAGCTTTTAAAGCATCTCAAGTGGGGGATAACCCATCCTTCATGGGTAATTGAAATCATGGGAATGGACAATGATATAACTCCTCACATTCAAAAGTTTCAGAATGATCTTTCAACAGAAGATGTCAAGAGAGATTGCCAAAATTACATGGGATGAA